>NW_015113275.1:74948-82566 GCF_001443285.1 Poecilia latipinna | reverse complement strand
TTTTATATATATATATATATATATATATATATATATATATATATATATATATATATATATATATATATATATATATATATAGCATTTTTATAGAAACTGAAGGTAACATAGTTACTTGATTGTGCTAAGAAATGGCCCTCTGAGCCTGGAAAACACATAGTACTGGCCCTTTAACATCAGGAACGCGTCGCGGCCCTCAGGTGCGCTCTAACCTTACAGATGCAGGTCCCGTTGCCGACGTCTCCATCCACACAGTCACCGTTGTAGTTGCAAATCCTTCCTGACCAGCTTGGGCATGCTGCGCACACACACACACACACACACACACGCACACATGCACACACACACACACACACACACGCACACACACACACACACGGAGGTCACAGATCTATCATATTGTGGTGATCAAGCAGCATCAACTGCAGCAACACGTGGGAAAGAGAAACGCGGCTCTCAGGAATGCTGAGCAGATAAAACTAAGACAGAAGAAACACTTCTTCAGGTTTTGGGACTTTGGTTACTTTCTTTACATTTTCTAAGCTCAATGATTGGTTAAGAATGGCTTTTGAACTGATGAGTAGAGATGAGCAATAATAGCAAAAAATATTAAAAAGTATATTATATTTTTAATATTTTTTAACAACAATCAAAGACGATATTCCACTTTTTCTGTTTTTCTTTGTTCAAATAAATTTTTTGTGCTTTCTTTTATAAACAGTCAATGGAATGAGAAATATATTCATATATAAATTTATACAAAAACTGTTTCAAAGAAAATACAAAATACACAAATAAATATAAATGTAAACTAATTTTGGCCAACAAAAAATTATCTGTTATCAGTTAAATAAAAATACTTAAATACAAAAAGCACTGATTGCAGTTTTCTGGCCGATCGCCGGTTTCCGATTTTAAAGAGTCTTAGCTGACCGTTTTGATTTTGGCCAATACCTTTTTTTTTTCTGAAAGGTCGTTAGATATAGTAATAACATTGCTGAGTTGGTAACAGTGGAGTGTCTACTGTTAACTGCAAACATGCAGACGTGACCGGATGGGCCGTCAGTCAAACCTGTCGCTGCAGAGCATAAGAGGACAGTGGCTGGTTTATAAACCTTTGCTGAGATCGGGGGATAAGATTGGCTTCACATCTAAGTACCGGCCAATCACCGATCTCCCACTGTTATGACCTGTGAGTCCTGACTGACACACAGACTGAAGGTTAGGATTAGAGATGACCTGAGAGGGCGACTCACAGAGACACAGCGGGCCCCAGCGGCCAGGGCAGCACTGCGGATGCAGGATGTTCTTCACACACAGGTGGTGGCATCCATAGAGCTCCAGCTCCCTGCCGCCGATCTGCACCACGTAGCTGCAGAGGAGAGCAGGATGACAATCTGAGCTTTCATTACGACCATCCCTGGGGTTGAGGTCAGGGTTGATTACCAGGTTATTAGAGTTAACCAAAACTAACAAAATTACAAAAACTGAAACTGAGAAAACGCTTTCATTAACTGAAATAAATAAAAACGGTGATTAGTGGGGGAAAATCTTTTTATCAGAAAATAGACCAAGCCTCCTCATGTTTCGTTATAATACAGAAATAAAAAAACCAAAAACTTTACCACCCTGGTTTGGACCCGGATGAAGACCCGGGTCTGGACCCGTTGCCTACCTGCAGTTGGAGGTGCTGAGCTGGGTGAAGCCGCGCGGGCAGCTGGAGGTGACGGAGGCGGCGCAGGAGGTGCAGGCGGTGAAAACATCCATCCTCTGAGGAACATCACAGCGACCAGGAGGCGGCGTCTGGTAGGAAGAGCAGCGTTCACGTCAACCTCAGCTTTCATTCACAAACTCACTGAACTTCAGTCTGAGCTGAGGGAGACGCCTCACTACTCACCTTAAAGATAAACGGTTAACTTTTATAAAACATATTTTCTTACATATTTGTTGAAAGTGTCACTTTGTGTGACAGTTTGGTTTTAGACAGATAAAACTAACGCTCCTCTGCCTGAAAACAACCAATCAGAGCTAGGAGGCGGATCTTAGCGCTGTTCATCACAATCTCATGTGGGGGTGCTCATGCCCCTCCCTCTTACCTATCTGCTCTATGCTATGTTGCAGCTAGCATATTCTGTTATGAATGCTAGTTAGCATAGCCACCCATGACGGCAAATAAATGGTTTTCCCGTAAAAGTAAGTTGTTTTTATGCCATTAGCACATTTAGCAGCGATTACATAAGCTTGATTGAGAGCGCTAAGACCCTCCTCCTGGCTCTGATTGGTTGAGAGCGGTGTGTTTCTCCAGATGGCAATAATATCTCAGGGAGGAGGTGGAGGACATCGAGCTTTTCAAACTGTCACAACATGATGATGGTTTGTAAATATGTAAAAAACCAAATTCTTTATAAAAGTTACATACTGCAGCTTTAAACTTTTCCACTTTCAGATGCAGAGGACGACACCTTTAGCAGGGAGCTAATGGAGCTAGCATCATGCCTGTGTGCTCTTGTTAAATGAAGGGCAGCAGAGTTTTGAACACAAAACTGAAGCCTGACTGGTCAGAATATTCAGAGTCACCTGGATGTCACCCAGACGCTGCAGCAGGGGCCAGATGAAACATGCATCATGTATTTGACGATCTGTGGATTTACCGTAAATCCAAAGATCATCCGCGTAGAAGCAGACGTTGTCTCAGACCAGAGCCCAAAGAGAGCAGTAGTGGCCAAACAAAGTCACCTTTATTCATAAAGAAACTTAATAACAGAATCACTCGGCAAAGTTCTCAACATAAAAGAAAACTAGAATCTGAATTTTAAAAAACAAGCAAATGACACAGAGGTCAGGAAAAACTTTAAAATAAAAATAAAAAGAGATGGGTCTTAAGAGCAAAGGCCCTGTGAAGACTGAACTGGAGTTTGCAATGGAAAAGTTTTCATAATTTGGGAGCCTCAAGGGTAAAAGTCTTAAATAAAGAGGAGGACAGAGTAACAAACCCTGAGGAATCCCACAGGAAAGAGGTGCCAGTGAAAATAAACTTTGATTATTAAAAACAGAAAAATCAGTCTCTCAGACATGAACAAAGTCAGTTCAGTGGTGCCGCTTTAATCCCACCCACTGCTCCAGACTGAGGAGGGAAGAAGAAGGGCTTTATGGGAACTGTAGGACCGGTGGTTTGAGTGTCTGATCTCTCCTAATTTACCGGTTTCTGAGTCATAGATTTTAGAGTCTGGCTCTGCAAATACTGGCAAAGTTTGTCTGAACAGCACCTCTGAAAATTGATTTCTCATACTTCCCATTCAGAGCCAGAAGTTACATTTTTTCAGGGTTAGAGAGTAAAATATGTGACCAGGAAGCAACCTGTTCTACCCGTCCCTCAGATTTTAAGGCAACCTAAGGCTGCATGTGTTCCATATCAGTCGATATCAATAATTATTGATTAGATTTTAGTTTTAAATATCTGAAGTACTGCCACACTAGTGGGGTGGCGTTTCCTGTTTTGCCCACAGTTTTTACTCCAGGCTTTTGTCTTTCATTTTAATGCAGTTATGAAGCACAATGATGAAACCTGAAGCTACTGCTGCGCAAAAGTTACTCAGCAGGTTGTTACCAGGCAACCAAAGAGCGAGGGAGTTGCTAGGCAACCAAAGAACGAGGGAGTTAGTTGATCCGACTAACCTTGCTTAGCTAGCCATGAGATTTTGAGCGGCTAAGTCTTGCTCCTGCCTACATCCCCCAGAATGCTGTGCTGTTCTGGATCAAAGTATATGGAATATTGAATATTCCATCAGATGTAATATCTACTGATAATGATCATGTTTCTATCACCATATATATGGTTAT
Organism: Poecilia latipinna; assembly: GCF_001443285.1. Classification (NCBI taxonomy): domain Eukaryota; kingdom Metazoa; phylum Chordata; class Actinopteri; order Cyprinodontiformes; family Poeciliidae; genus Poecilia; species Poecilia latipinna. Next base: position 78,726 of record NW_015113275.1, on the reverse strand, counting down.
TGATTTATTGTCCAGCCCTGAAGTTCAAGTCCTACAAATACTGTTTGATATTTTTAAAAGTCTAAAGAATAAAAAATGAATAACATCAAAACCCAACTTGAACAACTTGTTGTTATTGTCTCAAGTTGTGAATGTTTGTAGACTTTTGACCATTAATAAGATTTAGTGAAGTCAGAATGAATATTAGAGAGTTCTTGACTGTTGTTTAATGACAAAAGGTTTTTGTCTGACTTGCTCATGCCTGCAGATGATCAACCTTTTTCATACATTCAGCAGACGGTTCTGGAGATAACCTGAAAAAAGTGAAACCTCGGGCTGCAGATCTGTTTTAGACGATATCTGATCACCTAGATCTCTGGTGAAAAAGAGAAAGAAGAGAGTTGGAGGCGGTTTACCTGCTGTTGTCCTGAAGTTTGGATGCAGAGATCCAGGAAGAGGAGCAGGAAGAGCAACATGGCTCAAAGTCTCACATCCAGAAAGCAAAATAAATCCTGGTATCTTTGTTATGCCGAGTAAATGTCCAGAAAAGAAAATCTATCACAACTTTAACCTTAAAATTCAACCTGCCAACTCAGTGCAGGAAAAAACACATGGACAGCAACATCCTCTGTTCTGCAACACAATGGGCAACTACTCCAGCAGGAACAACTGTCAGGCAACTGAAAGCTGCCTCCTTCTTATGAGCACAGAACCGCGCAAAAGAAAAAAAAATCAAAGCTCTTATAAAAACAAACAACAGGGTGGATCCAGGCGTGGACGCTGTTATCAGCACATTTCCTCACAATCTTTGAGCCCGATGTGTGAGAAAGTAACCAAGAACAGCAGCAAGTTACCCAGAGCCCAGCGCCTGCCGTCTTTTTCTTTTTCCTCTAATCTAGGAAGGAAACATAACAGAAACTGGCAAAGACAGGAACCTCTCAGTAGAGGTCATCTCCTCCCACGTGACCCGGCGGTACCAGCAGAGGTACCGCTGAAATGCTTCACAACTGCAACAGCCAGAGGGAAACATGGACGCAAAAGAAGCAGAAAATACATCCAGCAGCTCTGACAGCATGAAGAAGAATGTCTTTTTGATCCAGTTTACCTTCAGAACCGTCTGGAATCAACAACCAGAACCTGCAGAAGGAGCTCAGCGTTTCAGCTGTTTTACAGTTTTGCGGAAGTTTGATCCAGATTTGTGGTGCATAGAAGCTGAATGCTGCTTTTCCATGTTTGGTTCTGGTTCTGGGGATGCAGAGCAGAACCAGAAACAGAAAACCTGAGAGGTCTGGAAGGTCAATACGGCAGATCTTTAATCCAGTGTGGTGCTAAGCCGTTCAGTGATTTATAAACTACCAACAGTATTTTGAAGTCTATTCTGTCATTGTAGGGACTTTAGATGAGCTCCACCTTCCTGGTTATAGTCAGAACACCAGCAGCAGCGTTCTGGAGCAGCTGCAGCTGAAGGATTGTTTTATTCAGACCTGTGAAGACGCTGCTGCAGTAATAAATACGACTAAAGATAAATGCATGGATGAGTTTCTCTAGATCTTGCCACATTCACCAATTCGCACTAATCCTCTAATCCAGGATTAGAGGATCACTCCTCTACTATTGGAAATGTTCTTCAGGTGATAGAAGGCCGACTTTGTAACTGTGTTTTATGTTCTTACAGGTCAGATTTGAGTCTGATTTCTAGCTTCCAGCTGTAATAACTGAAGCTGACTCCAGATCGCTCCTCTTTAGGTCCAAAGATAATAACTTCAGTTCTGTTTCTGTTCAGCTGGAGAAAGTTTTGGCACATTTATCTGTTCTAAGCATTTATTCAGTGACTGGATGGTTCTGAGTCACCTGGTGACATTGTGATGTAGGTTGAATAATCATCTTGTGATCAGAAGATTGTAGCTTCGATTCCAGCTTCCTCCTGCCACATGGCGATGTGCCTCTGGGTAACACACTTAACCCCAAATTGCCTATCGATCTGCATATAGGCGTATAAATGTGTGAGCCTTTGTGAGTACGAATGTGACTCCAGTGTGAAGCGCTTTGATTGGTCAAAATGATTGGAAAAGCGCTATATAAGTTCAGTCCATTTACCGTTTATAGTAATGTAGAGCATGGTAGTTAATCTTATTTCCTGTTATAACCTGAGCCAGTGGGAGCATGTAGGTATAGAATAAGAGGGGCCCTCGGATTGAGCCTTGGGGAACCCCACATGTTACTTCTGTCCGGTTCAATGAGAAGTTATTGAAACAAAGAAATCCCAGTACTTTATGTAAGATTCGAACCAGTTGAGCACTGGACCGGAGAGTCCGGCCCAACTCTCCAGTCGATTCAGTCATGATCAGTACACTGCAAAAACTCAAAATCTTACCAAGTATTTTTGGTCCAGTATAAATATATCTAATATACACTTAAAATAAGACAAAACTAACTCAAGACTTGTTATTTTAAGTCTCATTGACTTCAAACAAGAAATAGGAGCTTAAGTTAATAATTCCTTAGTATTGGTGAAAAAGTTCTTATACCATTGGCAGATTATTTCACTTTTAACATGGGAAAAAAGTATTTTATAATTTAAATAATCTTCCAGATGAACTAGAACTTTTTCATCAATATTAAGGAATTATTGACTTGACTCCTAGTTCTTGCTGAAAAGTTGTTTGTTAATTTTGTCTTATTTCAAGTGTGCTAGTATATTTACAGTAAAAACTAGACAAAAATACTTGCCGTGTTAAAAGCTGCACTGAGGTGCATCAGAACCAGCACTGTGTTTATGTGGATGTCATTGAACACTTTAACTAGGACAGTCTCGGTACTCTGGTAACCATGGAAACCGGACTGACGTCAGAGCGGTTGGTTGGTCATCGTGTTGAAACAGTTTTTCAGTAATTTTGCTGATGAATGGGCAGTTGGAGATCGGCCTGTAATTCTGCAGTAGCGATTTGTCCAGATTGTTCTTTTTTTATCAGAGGTTTGATAAAAGTTGTTTTTAAAGCCTGATGGGAAAACACCTGATAAGAGCGACGAGTTTACTGTCTGGATCAGATGCAGGACTTTTTTAAGGAGTTGTGGGTTGGACATCAAAACAGCAAGAGGATGAGCGCAACTGATTTATAATTTCTTCTAAGTTTTGTGGTTGTACTGTTAAAATTTTGCGATTTTCTCAGCCATTTTGTTAAAGCGTTGGTATTGGATTTGCCAACCAACTGTGGCTAATGAGGCACAAACATTGTTGATGTTTTTGTTAATGATTTCTACAAAGAATGTTTCACTTTGTGTGTTTAACCAAGCAGGTTTTAAAGCCTCCCTCCGACTCCTGCAAACATTCGTCCTGTTATTGCGTCCGAACAGCTCAATCTTTCTGGTTCCCACTCCATGCGCCTCAGTCGTTGATAAAGCTCTACATGGGTAAAGTCCACTTACCAGCGAAGGCCCTGATTTTGGATCAGGGTCGTCGTTTTTGCTTGGGGTCAACTGAAGGCCATGATGATGTGAATTCGGTGTCTCTGCAGGTCCAAGAAGTTTACCAGGATTTCAGGGTTTGGCTTTTATCTGAGGGGAGCAGTTTGGGTCACATGGTTAAAACTTGGTCAAATTCAAACGTTGAGGCAAAACAGAGTTAACTTGTTACATTTACACAATTATATTTACTTGAGTAAGTTTTTTAAAAAAGTGAATATCTTTACTTCACTGTGCTTTTTACTCTTACTTAAATAATTTTATTATAAAGTTTTTTTACTCTCACTTGAGTAAAATTTCAGCACTTTCTACCCACAGAATGAAAAACAAACATGTT
>NW_015113275.1:45869-71737 GCF_001443285.1 Poecilia latipinna | reverse complement strand
ACCAGACACAATCACACCTGCAGCTTTTATTAAAGTTTCATAATTTTTTTATTGAAAGAAACTGATTTGGAAAAATTTTCTTTCACCTGATTTTTTTTTCTTTTTGACTTATATGAATTATTGTCATTTTGGTCCTTAAAACGTCAAAATGTCCAATTAACCTTATATATTGGTCTGTCTGATTATGTAATTTTTAAATATTAAATGATAATTTGATAATTTATTCAGTACTTGAGTTAGAGTTTTTACCAAATACTTTTTTACTCTTACTTGAGTAATTTCTTGGACAAAGTAGTGCTACTTTTACTTATACTTTTTGGATTCTCTGCCCACCTCTGTGTATCAGTCTTTTGCACACCCTTTAAATAAAGTGTTACTTGGTGAACTGACAATAAATTAAACTTTGACTTTGAGTTGAGGTAGATGCATGTTAATCCTGTATGCAGACTTTATTGTTTTTAGCTTAAATGTGACATCAAAAGATCTGATATAATGTAATATCAAGCCTGTGATGATTGGATGTAAACTTCTGCCTAAGAAGTTTTAAGGAACCGTGAATCTACTAGACAGGAAGTCTTCGGAGGATTTTCCCTCCGTCGGGCAGCTGCGGTGGTACCACCGAGACGGATTTCCTCTTCAACCGTCTGCTTCTCAGGGTGGAAAAAAGAGAACAAAATGCGAAAGCTGACTTCCTGTTTTAACCAAGATGGACTTGGTCAGCAGGCGCAGTGAGAGCGACCTAACTCAGGGTTAAAGGTCAAAATGCAAACCTGTCGAACAATGGCAGGAAGCAGGCGATAAGTGATCCAGACCTTAAATGCTTGCGGAGTCCTCTGCAGCAGTTTTGATCCTGCCAGATGTTTCACACACATCTGCACAGTGTAAGCACTGAACATCCAGTCACAAGATTCAGGACAGTTTCCAAACACGTTGAGTCAAATTGGTTTCACCAGCTTTAAAAATGCTACGTAAAGCACAATTTCTGCAAGCTTCAGTCAGTTCAGTTTATCGGCTGTGATTTAACTCTGAAACCTACATGAATTACACTTACTTATAGTTTGCACTTACTTCTTGAAACTTGGAGTTTCTTGCCTGTACAGGACACACATATGTAAGACTGATCACATATGGTATTGGGCTTCAGGCATTTATGTTCATGTTCCTATTTAGAGTCAGTTATTGTGTAATAATGCACCCATTGTTTTAATTTCAAACCAAACTAAACACCTGCAGGGTAATCTGATGTTATTAATGTGCGCATTAATAAAATTTTAGGGCTACTTTTAGTTTAGAAGCACAATAAAAATAGACTTGAGTTCCTTTGGCAAAATAAAAATGTTCTTCCAGTCAGACATAAATAATTATTTTTATTTTAGGCGTTAAGATGCAGCTAGTCAGCGCAGGGTGTAGCGCTGCTAAACGCCTCACAGCTGCAGCAGTGCGTGTAGGTGGCATACTGTTAATCTAATAGTATTCTAAAAACAAAGCCAACTCACGCCTAGAAACTGAAATATATTCATGCAGACACGAATTCCTCTGATAAGTAGTCCTGGCATTGCTTCTTTCCACCACTATCTTCAGCTTTTCTTTTGATCGACCTGGTCTTAAGAAACTTATCCATTATTACTTTTAACACAATCCTTTGGTGAGCTAACTTTACACATTGCACTTTAAGCTCATATCACGGCAAATAAACGGTTGTTTGTATGCAGAGTGCATTCGCAAACAAGACATTTTTTATAAGTGAATTAATCTGCCAATGAACCTAATACTTTTACATCAATATTAAGAAATTATTGCCTTACAACAAGCTCCTAAATCTTTACTTATAAGTTAGTTTTGTCTTATTTCAAGATATTTGCACTAAAACGTAGACTAAAATACTTGGTAAGATTTTGCGTTTTTGCAGTGTGGCGAAAGAGGACAAAGATGAAGCAGCTTTAGTGATGGAACAGCAACCATCAGCCCTAGTGGTACAGGTCCTGGAGTCCAGTTGACCCGCTTATTGTTCTTTAAAAATGCTTGGTCATGTCACAGTGTTTGTTCCTACAGAAGGAAGTGACCCATTTCTCCCAAGCAGAGTTCCTCGGGTCCTCCTGGAAACAAAGGCCTGAACAGAAGTTGCTTCCCATCAGTCGGCTGACCTCAGTGGAACCAGCAGAAAGCCAACCGCGGGTTAGATTCCTGCTTTTGCTGATCAGGCACTTCCTGGTACAGTATCTCTGTTTTCTGCCTGCCGCAGAAAGGAAGTGAGTTGGGTTTTATGATGAGCAGAGATGAATGACAGGAAATGGAGGAAGTTTAATGAGTTGATGGGTGGCGGTGCGTTTGATGCTTTTTAACCCCAAAGTCATCCAGTTCCTGCTGAGCAGCTTCTGATGGGTCTTGTTCAGATTTATGAGGTTTCAAAAGGCTTCCATTGGATCAACACTTAACTATGGTGGGAAAACTAAAGCAACTGCATGATTTAATCTGAAAACAGCAAAACTACTAATACGGAGTTCTGTGAAAAGTTGCATTCAGTAGAAAACTATTACGAGGTCATCAGATGTACTACAGAACAGAGCTGAAGCCAACTGGTGACTATTTCTTCCTAACTTAATTCTAGTTATATATATTTACATAATATAGCTTTTAAATCAGGTTAACTGCGGTGTGGTTGTCAGCTAGTCATGGCCCACCTGGGTCTCCTTCCGGTTCTGACAGCAGATCAGGCTGAATCGGGTTAAACGCTCAGGAGAAAACATAGACCATCATCCTGCTCCGTCACGGTGAGGCAGATCCAAGATGGCGTCAGCGTCCCCACGCCGATAAGCATCCTTCATCATCCCATGTCCGAGTGAGGCAGATCCAAGATGGCGTCAGCGTCCCCACGCCGATAAACAACATATGATGCCACTCTGACCAAGAAGGTCCAAGATGGCGTCATTGTCTCCACGGCGACAAACAGACCGGGTGAGGCAGGTCCAAGATGGTGTCTTCATCTCCATGGCTACAAGCAATCCTTTTTTATCGCTTTATTGGAAATTCAAGAAAACATCGTATGACGAAGCACACAACAGTAACATAAGAGCATATTGTCAACCTTCACCATCCCGCTCTGACCGGGTTTGACTGGTCCAAGATGGCGTCTCCCTATCGACAGCGATAAGCAACCTGCAGCGGACTCTTCTGTAGTTTCCTACTTCAACTGGATTTTCTCCAGGATCTTCATGATGTGGGTTGCCATGACAACACAAACCTGTTGCCATGACAGATTTGACGGATGACTGAGTTTTCATGGTTAACCAATCTGTCCTTTAATAACCAAAGTTACTATAGTTAACGGAAACAGAAAATATTTTCGCTAAATTAAATAAACGGTAATTAAAGGGCGGGGGGAGGGGAGGAACTATGACTAACAAACTATATTATACGTTTATAATACTAAATCATACTGAAATTAGATATATAATACCCTTCTTATGCATATGAATATATTAGGCTTTCGAGATTATGTGAAATTAATTTTGCTCCACACAAGCAGTTTACGTCAGCGGTCGGCAAATCGAAATCCTCCTTTCTGAGGTTCAAACAATCGACCAATCATGAAACAAAGCCAGAAAAAGGTTTCAGTTTGACTTTTATTCAATGGCTTTCATCTTCAGAACAAACTTACGGGTTCTCCATTCAGTCATGTTGACTGTAAAATACAAAAACAAACACTGGGAATGTGCATATATAGAAAGAAAATACAACAATATAATAACAGTGATTATGATATTTAAGACTTCATGTTGGAAACATTGTTAGAAACCTAATCTTTTTAATGTTTCAGGATGAAAAACATCCAGTCTGTCATAAAGCAACAATCCTGTTAAATTAATATTAATAAAAAGCTTCGACATACAGTCCGTTAATACTGATCCATCTGGTATAATAATGTGCAAGAAATACAACGTTCAGAGCAGATTGTGCCAAGCAGCTGGGTGAAAGTGTGTGTGCAAATGGATTTATGCAGCAGAACAGAGAAAATAAACGCATGAAATCAACTTTTGGTTTTAAAGCATATTTAGGAAGAAATCAAGCAGCTTTGGAATCACTTGTTTATGTTGGGGGGGATTGAAGTTTATAAAGTTACAAAATCAACAGCAATAATTTGGGTTACTTAGAGAAAACAGTGGTTGGTTCATTTGTCAGTTTTTTCACCAAGTTATTCATTCATTTATAAATGTAGCAGTTTCACACTGAATATTTAGCTTGAAACCGCTACATTTCTACGTGAATGAATAACTTCGTGATATTTTCATCCGATAACAGGCTAAGTAAGTAACCCAGATTAATTTCTGAAAGTAACTGTCCCTGTCTCCGGTATTTGTGCTGAGTTCATTTATTTAAAGATTACACACTGCAGATACACAAAATCATTTTGTGGAGTTTCTAATGCAAATGTCTTATTACACTGGAAGTAGGACAAAACAGTCTTAAAAGTACCTTTTCAGCAATAAATAGGAGCTGGTTTAAAGTCAATAATTCCTTAATATTGATTAAAAAGTACTTCTTCTAACAACAGATTATTTTATCTATTATAATCTGAAAAATGTCTTGTTATAAGTGAAATAATTTGCCAATGGAACTAGTGCATTTTAATCAATATTAAGGAATTATCAACTTAAAACAAGCTCTTATATCTTGCAGAAAAGTTACTTGTAAGTTAGTTTTGTCTGATCTCAAGACAACTAAGATATTTGTGCTAGAAACTAGATCAAAATTAATTTGTAAGATTTTGTGTTTTTGCAGTGCATCAACATAATATTGAGCGTTAGACTCCTGTGGTCGTGCTGCAGCGCCCCCTGCAGTGCAACACCAGTCCATTCGTTTCACTGCCTGTTTTTAAAAAAAACGAGCGGCTCTGAATCTTCGGCGCTTCCAGCAGCAGACATCGAGACGCCTAAAAATAACTTCAACTAGAGTCGGGTCCACTAGGAGCGCCCCCCAGGTCCAGACAGCGGTCTCCATGGCAACAGTGGACCCCAGCGTCCAATCAGCCGGTGAGCTCGACAGGAAGCTCCCGGCTGCACAGCGCCTCCCACTGGCGGGCGAGCAGCGAGATCAGCCGCTCCCTGCTGTCACCCCCTGGCACAAAGATGCACCACTGCACCTCGCCCTGGCCGCCGGCCACGCCCCCCGGGGGCGGAGCCTCCGGGCCGGCAGGGGCGAAGTGGTCCATGGTGAGGTGGCAGAGCAGGTCCGGACCCGGCAGGTCGTCAAACACCAGGGTCAGGGCCTGGGGATAGGGCTGGTAGCCCAGCAGAACCCGGTCCAGGTCCCGGATCCGTCGGGCCTCACACAGCTGGTAGCGCCCTCTGGAGGACGGGACAGGAGGACAACATGATGTAACCATGGAGACAGGAGGACAGAGTCACTTCCTCAGACCAGGTGTGTTAAGGATTTGTTTAGGATTTATTATCTTAATATAATCTGAGCTGGAATTGTTATTATAAAGGACATTTAGGACTACATATCCCATAATGCCTTGGAAGGAGGAGGAGAAGATTTTAGATAGAGAGAGCCCCTACACTCTGTAGTAAATCATAACTGTTATGATTTGCTCAGCTGTCGTCTTTGGATTAGTCAAATATAATAATAATATACAACCAGGTGAGGCTAGAAGTGAGTCACCTGGACATGCTGGGTTAAAATCTCAAATCATCCCAGGATGGAAATCTCCCAACAACAGAGTTGTCATGGTTTGTGGCTGACTGACAGATTAGAAGTGGATGTGAGACCCGAATGGTTCTGTGTCCCACCTGGACGGCGGCTCCTTAGCGAAGTCCGGCAGAGGGTAGCTGACGTAGTCCTCGTCCAGCAGGAAGACGTCCGTCCCGGTGAGGACCAGTGTCCGGGGCTGGAGGACCGGAGACCGCTCAGTGGAGGCGGACGGCTGGCTGGGCATCTGGACCTGCAGGACAGACAGAGAGGTTACCATGGTTACCAGGGTCACCATGGCGCCACCAGGTGTAAAGCAGAGGTGTCCAAAGTGTGGCCCGCGGGCCATTTGTGGCCCTCTGAAGGATTTTGTGCAATCCCAAAAAAGTCAGAAACTGTGGGCCAGTGTTATAATGCAATAGTGCAAAACCTTTTTTAAGGTTTTCTATTTGTAATGATTTACAAATATAAAACTTTATAAGAAATAGAAAAATTTATAAGAAAACTAAAGCAAAAAGCACAAAAAGTTGATTTTTAAATACTTTTTTGCCCCCCACTGCTTTCAACTGAAGGGTTTTGCCCCTAGTGGCAAAAAGTTTGGACACCACTGGTCTAAAGGAGGACAGAGGTTGTCTTTAGAGCGTCGCTGATGAGAGGAAGCAGCTCCAGCAGTCCCAGAGCATGACGCTGCCACCACCTGAAGACGCTCCCTAAGGTGTCCAGTTTGTCTCAGAAGACGAAGGACAGCAGTTTTCACCTGGAAGACGAGCAGGTAGAGCAGGATGCTGCAGGAGGACGGAGGCACCTCGCTGGCAGAGGTCTTCCTCTCTGACACGATGAAGGTCAGGTCTCCCATCTCCTCGTCGCTGGGGTAAATGAAGCGCACACTGCTGCTGTGGACCAGCTCGTAGTTCTGCATCTTCCCTGCAGGGGGAGACACACGCAGTCAGATCTGGAGATCAGGAGGGACATGTCTCCATCTGTCCTCTGGGTTACCGGTGAACTGGGAGTAGAAGTCCTGGTCGGACGGGTCGGGTTGGGGCGGATGCTGCTGCTGCTGCAGGCTGAGAGCTGCCATCAGCCGCTGCAGGAAGACGCTCGTCCCGTAGCTGTCCCTGCTGAGACAGCAGACCACCTGGTCCGCAGAGCGTCCTGCAGGGACACAGACGGTCAGGACACGGGGACAGGTAGGCCTGTCATGGTAGGACACTTCACTGGACGATAAATTGACCCAAAAGTTATTGCAATGAATAATGTTGTTTTGAGATCATTTTTAAGTGATAAAATAATCATGGTATAATAATCCAAAAACACATCATCACAGATCAATAAACTTTAAACTAATGAACATTTAATACTGGAAGTGGAAGAAATTTTAAATATCTAAAATAAATAAGCAAAACAAGAGAAACATCAAGGGCTGGACAATAAATCAATATTGCAATAGACACTACATCAATATCAATAGATAATAAATCTGATAGAATGTTCAATAAATAAAATATTCTCTGAACTCCAATCCAGAACCACAAAGCATTCTGGGGGATGTAGGCAGAGGAAAGACTAGCTGTTTAACCTCGGCTAGCTAAGCTAACTGGTGGCATCAACTCACTTGCTCACTCTTTGGTTACCTAGCAACTGACTCATTCTCTGGTTACCTAGCAACAACTTGTTGAGTAACTGGCACAGCAGCAGTTTCAGGTTTTCCCTCATATCTGCTAAATAATAAACAACAACAGGGCTGAGTGAAAACTGTGGAAATAACAGGTAAGATCCGGCCAGCATTTTGGCAATATTTCAGATATTTAAAACAGAAAACTAATCAATAATTATCTATATCAACTGATATGAAGCGCTTATATCATGATAGGTGTTTTAGCCACAACAAAACAACAAAATTAATTATGAAGTCTCTTTAAACAAAATTGTCCTTCAAAAAAAAGGGCTAGTTGAGACCGAAGCACCAGACGGAAGACTTTAGTCAGAGTTTTTGGCAGAAAGAGAAAAACGATAAATCGAGCAAATGGAATTGAGATTATTTCAATTTGCAATGCAATTAATTGATTTATTGGTGCGACAGGCCCAGGGACGGGTCCACTCACCTACCACCCTGAAGTTCTGGTCAAACAGTCCCACGTTGACGGCCTGCAGCTCAGCCAGCCGGACGCTCAGGCAGCTGCAGAGACTCGTCTCAGCGTCCTCAGGGCTTGGAGCGTCTGTCCCTGAGATACACAGGGTCAGTGGACATGAGGACGCCGGGTCGGCATATAATCACCAGAACCGGTCCGCTCCTGGCAGTCCTACCTGAGTGGGGATGCAGCGGCGGGACGGAGTCGTCCAGCAGGAAGTAGATGGCCTCAGTGGACAGCAGCAGGCAGGAAGTGACCTCACTTCCTGGAGCCTTGTAGAGCAGCACAGAGAGCCAGCAGACATGCCTCAGCTCCTCGGCCTGCGACTGGGTCGGGGAAGAACCATCAGAACCAAAAGGACCTTCAATGGTCCGGAAACACAACTGCCTATTCTAGTTATTGATTATTCTACCGATTAACTGTCACATTCTGCAGATTTTACATTTAACCATTTTAGTCTTTTCATACAATATTACAAATTCAAATAATACTTTAATTCCTTTATTGAATCAGAAAATAAACATTTCCTTCCTAAAAATCAACAGCAGCTAAAAAACAATAAAAATACTTCTAACATCAACATGTGAAAATCCTTTCTGCTTCACTTAACATTAATACAGATCTGGGGATTACTTATTAGATTAATAACTGAATAGCAAAACATGATTAATAGATAGGCCTGTTGCAATAAGCAATAAATCAATTAATTGCATGATAAATTAAAGTATAATCATAGAGAAATTAAATACAGAAAATGTACAGACAAATAAATTTACAGAAAAAAAGTTTTTATCTTAAATAATAAATGTTTATCTAACGGATAAACGAGCCTCCACTAGGTGGCAGCAGTGTTCCAATTAATTAACAGGCTGATTGTTTAACTTATGACGATAAAGTCATAGTATTAGTAGAATAAAAATGCAATATTACAGAGAAGTTGAAAATGTTGAGAGTCATTTTAATGAGAAAAAGTTTTTATTTGAGGTGAGCAGCTCAGTCCGTCTGGTTCTTCCTTCTAGTCCCCTCAAGGTTCTGCTGATAATAATTTGGTGCTGATGTGTTAAAAGATTCAATGTTTCATTTTTTTAAAACAGATACTAAATGTAACTTCACAAGATGCTCAGTGTTCCTCATTTTAACAAAGTTTCAAATAGTTCTCATAAAGTTAGGACTTTATTCTTGTACTTTAGTGACGAGAGGAGAGAGTGTGAGTCGTTTGAAATGCTTCACCTGAGCTAAGTATCTGCTGAAGTAGGAGAACAGCTGCTGGCCTCCGAGTCCGGCCAGGAGCTTCAGTCCAGGTGAGAGGCCCGGGACCAGGTGGGGCGGCGGCTGGTTCTCGTCACCTTGGAGTCTCAATGAGTCCCGACTGCAGAGAGAAACAAAAACATCCAATTATGTCACCAACGGACAGAAACAGGCAGATCGGATTCATCTCATAAAACCCCATCCAGCTCGGTGTCTTTCAAAGAGAGGCCACCAGAGGGCGCCAAGGGGCTTCAGACGGTTGGAGGGAATGTTGGAAAAAAGTGCTAAAATAAAATCGACTAATAAATTTTGCAATCATACATTTTTAGTTATATATTTAATTGTCATTAAATTTAATCTGTCTTTTACAACAGTGCATTAAGGTCAATTAGATAGGAAAAAATTAATTTTCACCAAATAAATGAAATTTTCTGGGGGGAAGGGGGGAGAACAATTTAAAAAGTTGAACATTTGCTTGGAAAATTTATGAGAAAAAAAGCTTAGTAATTTCTGACTTTGAACATTTCCACCAAAAACACTCAGAAGTTTTGAGATTAATCTCAGACGTGTTTTTTTAATTATTATTTTGAATTTGTAAGTTTGACAATTTGAAAAGTTACTGCGATAAATGATAATGTTATTTTGAGACAGTTTTCAAGTAATATAATGGTAATACACATTCTCATATTAAATTCTAATGAACATTTAACACTGCTACACTTTTTAAGTATCCAAAATAAATAAATAAAAAACAGAAACAACAAATAAAACCAGTTATGAAGTCTCTGTAAACAAAATTGTCCTTGAAATAAGGGTCAGTTGAGACCAAAGCACCAGACTGAAGACTTTAGTCATCAAATTTTTGGTAGAGAGAGAAACAATAAATCAATTAGCTGGATTTAATTTATAATGCAATTAATTGCATATTGCAACAACACCCACCTGCTGCAGCCTGACTTCCTGTCTCTGCAGCCTGATTTCCTGTCGCTGCAGCCTGATTTCCTGTCGCTGCAGCAGCAGCAGGGCTCCTTGGTTCGACAGCAGCCTGGAAACAAGCAGCAGTCAGATGAGACGACCTAGTCGATTCTTTTCTCTGCAGCGACTTTTTAAAAATGTTTTTTCTCTGCTTAACAGACTTCCAGCTAAGTCGTCTTTTGTTAAGTGTTTGCTGTGAAATTAGCTAATAAAGCCTGTAAGTAGCTATGAGCCATTTTATTCTCTGTTTCTATGACATCACAGCAACTAGTAGACTGGACTATCATCATGTTGAAGTAGTGCGCCCCCTAGTGGTATTAGCTGGTCCTCACCGGGTCCGGCTGGGCCTGGGCAGGGCCTGCAGGGCCGGGGAAGCGCCACCACCTTCAGCCCCTCCAGGGAGGCTCTCCTCTGGCTCAGCTCCACCAGGAAGGAGCTCCTGTCCTGGGCCAGAGGGAAGAGCAGCAGCAGCCTCTGACCTTCAGCCAGCAGATCCACAGAGTGGCGCCTCCTGGTGGAAACATGATGCCAGCCGTGTTTAATTTGCTTTAATTCAAATCCAGTTTGTTTGTCTAGAAAATCCGGTTCGTTTGGGGAGGTGTGAACGCTAATCGAACTCAACCAACACACCTCGGTCTCGGTTCGATTAAAGCGAACTCTGGTTCGGTTTGAATGCATATGTGAACAGCAAGGAGATCACAGACTGTTCCAAAAGCAGGAAGTGGACTATAGTGCTGGGAATTCTGGGTAAATACAACCAAACAAACGTGCTAATCAAACACTAGAGAAGAGGAATTCTACAATCACTAAAATCTGACGCTACGGTGTTTTTGTTTACATTTTGTAAAGAAGGAAGTTACATTCAGCGGTTTCTTTTTTGTGTCAATTCCTTCGGTAGTTCTTGGAACAGCGCCCCCCCAGGTGAGGAGGGGAGCAGGTTTTTCAATCAATTTGGATCGCCTGACTCAGAGCAGTGTGAAAGAGAACCGCAGCAGCTGGAAGTGAACAAATGTTTGGTGCCCAAACGAATCGGACTATCGGGTCTGAAAACAGCCTCAGAGAGTCGGGTCAGAACCTGAGGCGGTGCTGCGGGTCTGGACAGGAAACGCGGTCGGGTCCGTCTCCCATCTCTCTCTGGTCGGGGTGAAGAAGAACCGAGCCGAGGGCCAAACGGACCAGCCTGCACCAGGATGACGAAGAGGAGGAGGAAGAGGAGGACAGGGGGACAGGGGCACGGTCCATCCACAGCTGCCTGAAGTCCATCCGGAGAACCCAGAGGGTTCTGGGCGTGAGGAAGAGGAGCGACAAGAGGCCGGCGTCCTCCGAGCCGAGATCGGAGGGGAGCTGGGTGGAACCGGAGGCCGGCGAGGAAGAGGAGGGAGAGGAGGAAGAGGAGCAGAGGATGTAGGTGGGGAATCCTCCCCGAGCCGCCAGACTCTCCTCCACCTCCCAGGGGCTGAGGAGCGAAGGAGGAAGGAGCTGAGGAAGAGGAGGAGCCAGGAGGTCTGAGGGGTCCTAGAAGAACCAGAACCAGAACCAGATGGTGAAACAATGAAAATATACACCTCAAGAAGGTTCTGACCCAACATGAAGGTTCTGAATGGGAGACAAATTCAACCCGACATTTGAATCGAACCACAGCGCCGACTCTGACCTGAAGCAGCCCGTTCAGCTCGGTTCTGGTCTGTTGGACCTCCTCGGCTTCAGAGAAGACGAACCAGCGGTTCTGACCCGTTTTGATTCCAAACGAGAGGCAGGAGTCCTGGAGCTCGGCCGGACAGTTCAGCAGAACCTGGGAGTATGGTACCAGCAGATCCGCCTGGAGGCCCGACAGAACCTCCTCCACATCTGGACTCTGGTCCGGGCCTGAGGAAAGATCTGAAACACGATTACCTGAGCGGCATCAGCTGACCCAGACGGATCCAGACCCAAACCCATTCAGAACCTCAGAGGTTAGATCAAATAAAACTTCAGAACGTTCTTCCTGGGAAATTACTAATATTATAAACTATCCACAATATTTATAATATCATTTACAACAAATCAATATTAATATTATAGATAAAACAATAATAAAATATTTATATCATTTAAATAAAATATTTTTGATAATTATTTTAAACAATATCTTCTTTTCTCCATATAAAGCCAGGTGCTTACCTGTCTCCTGATTGGCTGACAGGGAGTCACGTGACCAGCAGAGCAGTGCCAGCAGCCGGTCCGTCAGAACCAGACACGCCCCCCTCTGCTTCACCTCCTCGCCGACCAGGACACAGCAGCACCACAGAACTCTGCGGACCCGAACCTCCAGCTGCTCCTCGCTCGGCTCCTCCGGCCGGACGCCAGGCTCCTCCCCCTCCGGGAAGGGGGCGGAGCCAACCACCTCCTCCCCAGAGTCGTCCAGGCCCATCTCAAAGTAGCCGTCCCTGGAGCTCAGACTGCGGAGCAAAGGGAGGAAGCCATCTTGAAGAAAAGTCCCGAATTAAGCTGAGCAGCAGGAAGGTTTTCTAAAAGCTGACAGATTTCAGCTGCTTTCATTAGAAATATTTAAACTGAAAGAAACTTTGACATGTTTAATACTTTATAAAAAGTATTATTCAACATGTTTATTGAAACTGTCACTACATCATCACAGACAGATGATCTGTGAAAAAGATTGAGCTCCTCTGCCTTCTCCCAGTTCTGACTATAAACAACAAATCAGAGCCAGGAGGTGGGTCTTAGCGCTGTCAATCATCCTCACTCCCCTCCTTGATCTCTGCTATGCTGCAGTTAGCATAGCCTGTCATGAATGCTCAGGCTAGTTAGCATAGCCACCACTAGTTCCTGTAACCGTAAGTTGCCATTACTACATTTAGCAGTGAGTACATGAGGATTACTGACAGCGCTAAGACCCGCCTCCTGGCTCTGATTGGTTGTTTTTGGATGGGAGCAATTTATTTCTTCAGGGCAGAGGAAGGGAGGAGGCGTAGGAGATCATCTGCCTTATTTGTTTTTTAACAAATATGTAAAAAAAACAAAAACATTTTTAATAAAAGTTCCAAACTGCAGCTTTAAGTTCTGGATGTTCCAGACAGGTGAGAACTTCACACCTTTAGAAAAATTCAGGTAAAAAACTGGAAGCAAAATTAATCCGACATTAAACAGAACAACTGAGCAAAGATTGAAATTTGCTGCTTTATTAAAGCATTAAATACTTTAACAAAGAGTGAAATGAATAATTATAAATTCTCTGAGGGAAACTAATGGGAAGAAAACAGGAAGCGACAGAGAGCGGATGAATCACCTGCGACCGCCGACGTCGGTGGCCTGCACTTCAGACTGAACGTCTCTGGAATCAGACCTCCGCTCCTCCTCCTCCTCCTCTTCCTCTCCTCTCTTCGTCTTCTGCTCCCTCAGGATGGAGCTGAGCCGCTGGGAGAGCTGGGTAATGAAGTCTTTGTTGGACAGGGACAGGGCGAATAGAGCAGAGGGGAGCAGCGGACAGCAGGTGGCGCTGCAGGTGGAGCAGCGATCCTCCAGGCGACTGGAAAAGGAAGCTGAGCAGAAACAGCTGGAAGAAAAAGAATTTAAAAATTAGGTTTACATGGCGGTTTGAGTTTTAAAAACATTAAATCACATTTCATTTGTTTTACTGAGACATTTCTGTGCTTTCAGATCACTGAGCTCCACTGACCAGATGGCTGCAGAGGAAGAAGCCGCGTTCGCTGGTGGGAGTGGCTGTTCAGGCTGGCTGAGTGCAGAGTGTTTTATCTACAGGAGTAAAAACACACACACACAATAAAAACCCAGAAACCTCAGAGCGAGACAAAAGTCTCCACAGAAGACCTGACAGCTGACCTTTCACCCCATTTTAGCCGCTTATCCCCAAACACCCTGCCAAAATATTCTTAATGATAATTGGATATAAATTCAGGCATTGAGAGGTTAAAGGTCATCATAAATATTGTTGAGGTGGAGGCACTGGGCCTTCTGGTGGATGTAACATCTGAACGTTTAGCATCATTTAAGGTGGAGTTTCATATTAATCAACATGTAAATATGCCAGATTTAGCCACAGATGCTAGTTAGCATCACATCAGAGTCGCTCTGATCCGGTGCCAACTGCTCCAGCCACGTGGTTACCATGGTGATCAGGCGTGTCTGAGCCTCACCTGAGCAGGTTCAGCGGACAGGAGGTGTGTGTCGGAGATGTTAGGAGGGGGTGCGGCGTCTACAGGGGGAGGGGCGGCGGGGGGGTCGGGGTCGTCCTCTCTGCTGGTCAGTCCTGAACAAAGAGAAGCTGAAAGCGTCAGTGGGACGAGACTGGGTCTGTCTGGGCGGTCCAGCAGCCGATCTGACCCGGGAGGGCGGGGCATGATGTGATTGGTTCATACTCCCTCTGCCAAGCACAGCCTGATACATACATGATTACCTTGGCTGGGGCAGGACGAAGAGGAGGAGGAAGAGGAGGAGGCAGGAGGAGCTGCAGACGCCCTGGAGTCCTCACTGATCTGACAACAGAAAGAGGAGCAGCTCAACCAGCAGCGGAGGAGATCAATGCTTCGGTTTTAGCTCGGCTCTGATTCGCTACAGCTCAACTCAAACTGGGGATCAGCACAGATCCCTTGATGTCCAGTTGTCCTTCGCTACGAATGATCACACGGTCATTAAAGGCACCAGATTTTAAGCAGGAAAATGTTTCTGATTAAAAAAAAAGTTAATTCATTATTTCCATCTTTTAATATATTTATGATATTATATAAGAAAGATGTAAGTGATAAAATAAAAAATCAGCAGAATATGACCATTTTTAAAATCCAATTCATTGTCATTATAATAGATTATGATTATAATTGTGAGCTGCAGCCCTACATGAAACAGAACAAACTAAATAGAAAATGAATATTTTAGTGAACAACCACTGTATCTTCCGCAGAAGAGCTTAAAATTCCGACTTCCTGTTTACCTTCTTATCGCTGCTGCTCATGCGATCTTTGACCTCTTTGGCTTTCTGAATGGCTTTCAGCACTTCCACCGTGTCCAGCTCCTTCTCCGTCGTCGCTCTGCAGTCCAGGCTCACCTGACCACGACCGGGACGCAACAGGTTACAGACATGGCATCTCCAAGGTTATTACAGTGAACCAGAACAAACAAAATAACAAAAACTGAAACTGAGAAAACATTTTAACTAATAAACACCAACAAACGCACTCTAAAACCTAATTACAACTAACTGAATTAGACAAACAAAAAGTCACGATGAAATAAAGTTACACTATAATGAAAACCCCAAAACTATTATAACACAGGAGACCTTCTTCTCGTCTCCTCCTCCTGTCAGATGATTAATCTACCGGATTTAGACAGAAAAGCCTCTGATTCAGTCACCAGGACCAGCTGGTTTAGAAGAACTGGGCCAGGAGAAGAGCCTACCTCTGCTGCACGGTCCCCAAACTGGGCCAGAACCTTGGTTCTGTAGTCTGGGATGATGCACATGGGGTTACTGGACAGGTTGAGTTTCTCCAAGCAGGGCAGCGCTCCAATGTTCCTGATCTCCTCCAGCTGGGAAAACACACAGAGATCCACCATGAACAGGTTTTTACTGGAAACCATTAAACCAGGTCATTGTAGCTCATGATGGAGGCAGAGACATGCAGCCTGGGGAGATTAGCTACATGAGAAGTAAAATAGATGCCAACAATGATGAGAGAACATCAATTCGTTTTTCATTTCAACATGTTTGTGGAAAGAGTCTGGAGTGAGACAGTGCAGTACTGTGCCTCACCTCTGGAGGCGCTGTGCCACACAGTGAATGAAGCAGGAAGTTATTTCTATTCTCTTCACCAACACACTTGTTTAATTACAAATGTTCTACATGTTGATGCTCCACAATCTGCTTAACATATTCAATGAATGTGAGTGATACATTTAATCTTTCTGACTGTCCATAAATGAATGTACAGTGAAAATGTGAATGGTGAGGCAGGAAGTACCGTGCCTCACTGATAGAGGGCAGTGCTGAGCCCCATAGGCACAACAGGCAACAGGTGCTCTTCTTCTATGCATTGAAAAGACAATCAGAAAAATAGAGTAAATACAGCTGGGATAGACCTGTTAAAGGCCAATTTCCTTTTTGGCCACCAGATTTTTAAAAATGAGACAGAAAAAGGACAATTTTCACAACAAAGTAACTGATATTTGTGGAAAACGATAAGTGAGAGATAAGTATAAGGTTATACACAATTTTCAATATTTGTCCGAAAAGAAGGTCAGCCAAAGTAAACGTTTAAATTTTAAGAAATCAAATTAACCTTATATTAAATATTCTTTGGTTTTTCTGGCTTATTGCGGTTCTGATGGTTCGGTACAGATTACAAAACAATTAAAAGCTTTAATCAGTAAAACTGAAATGCAAGGTTCTATAATGGATTTTGGATTTGTACATCTGACTCGAGAGGAGTTGGTGCCTCATCAGTCATGAGCGTCACTGAATGGAGTGCAGAGTCCATTATGCTAACCAGCCGTTAGCATAATGGTGGTTACGCTAACAACAGGGTTACCTGTGCCAGCTGGTTGTGGCTCAGGTCCAGGTTGACCAGAGAGTAGAGCTTGGAGAGGCCGCTGAGCGTCTCCAGGTGGTTCCCCGCCAGGCTCAGCGTCTTGATGTTCCCCAGCCGCGTGTGAGCCGCCTCCAGGCTGCGCAGGCGGTTGTAGCTCAGGTCCACGTGCACCAGGCTGTAGAGGTGCTGCAGGAAACAACAAAACAGGCGGCTCAGCGTCAGACAGGACCTGCGGTTCCGATGGTTCAGGACGGTGCTGGACGGACCTGCAGGTTCTCCACAGACGACAGGTGGTTGTAGCTCAGGTCCAGGAACTCCACCTTCGGGATGAGTTTCTGCAACGGGAACACCATCAGCTCCACGCTGACACACACACTACACACACTGCAACATTTCCTACAGAGACTACAGAACTTCAACGTTTCCATAAATCCACACATTAAACATCATGACCTTTCTGGATGTTCCCTTCACTGGTCTGCAGAAAATAATGAACTTTATCGGTGAGAGGAGAAATCGGTTTAAAAAAGCTGTTTGGGTCAGTCTGGTTTTGGTCCAAGTTCAACAAGATTAAGTTCAACTGTCAAGGCAGGATGCTCGTCTTCAGGTTACCCATCATCATAACCCTGCCCCCCCACATGGTCCCACCCATCCAGGAAGCAGTCTGCAGAACCATTCAGATGTTTTCCTTTTCTCCACCAGTGGTGTCCCAAGTTCAGCTCTCCTCCAGAGAGCTGAATGATCTGGGGAACATCTGGAGGAAAATGTCTGACAATCTCACTCCAAAGGTTCAGTTTACAGGACGGAACAATAATAGAACCTGGCTAATTGCACACTTTCTATATTTCCACTGACGCCCAAAGTATCGGTTTATTTGATAGCTTCCACATTTAAGGTGGAATAAAATTATTCCTGACCAGGAGGACGAAACTTTCAGATCCTTTGTGATCAACTAGATTATTTTTATTTATCTTTAATTAGATCATAGTTTACAGGATTAGGCTCAAAGAGATTCTGAGGTTTCATTAGTTTTTAGGTCAGGCTAATCCTGACCGATCAGACTAACTCAGGGTTAGGTGAAGCTAGGCTAACCCTGACTCACCACTGAGTCGTCGACGGCGCCGATGCAGTTGTGGCTCATGTCCAGCGTGGTCAGGTGTCTCCAGACAGGAACCAGTGCCGTGACAGGACAGCCAGGCTCCGCCCCCTCAGGCTCCCACTGTGGAAACTCACTGGCCTCTGGGACGAGGATGGACTGGAGGGAGAGACGAGATCACAGGTTCAGGTTCTGGTGCATCTGGACCCAGGCTCCAGGTTCTAGCTTCAGGTTCTGGACGGACTCACTATCATGGACTCAGTGGAGCGGTGGAGGCTCAGCGTAGCCAGGCTGGCCCTCAGGGATGGCAGACCCTGGATCTGCTGCGAGCTGCAGTCGCTGATCTGAGGATGGAGACAAAGAGACGCTTTCAGCACAAACATGATCAAACTCTCTGGGACGTCGTCGACGTCTCGGAGCCGTCGTCGACGTCTCGGAGCCATCGTCGGAACTTTGGAGAACATCAGGAGTTAAATGTTCTCAGATCTCACGCCGGTCGTCCTGCTGAAGCATTGTGGGAGCTGAAGTTACCTCAATCTGCAGCAGGGACTTGAACACCGACAGGTCGAAGGGGAGACTGCTCTCCTCGATGTTACTGGTTCCTACAGGGCCTCTGCTCCCTGAAATCTAACCAGAACCAGAACCTGCATGAACACCCATGCACTCTGCAGCAGGAACACGCAGTGAGGCGGCGTTACCTTGAGGTAGCGCAGCCTGCAGGTGAAGTCCAGGATGTGTCCCAGGTCCGTTCTGGCGTCTCCGCTGAGGCAGGTGGGCGTGGCCAGGCGGAGCTGCTGGGAGACGGAGTAAAGCTGCAGCGGACGCAGAGAAAACACCTCTCCAGCCTGCAGCAGCTGCTCCCCTGCAGTACAGAGACACAGCAGCTAGATGTGACCGGCATTTCACTCAGCAGATCCAGAAGTTTCCGGTGGTTCTGCCTCTTCGCCTAAAAACGGTGTAAAATGGTCCCTCTGACCTTTATGGAAGAGCTCCTCCGCCAGCGCTGCTGTGATGCCATTAATCTCCTGAAACAAGAGATTAAAAGGATTTCATTTTGGATTTAACAAGAACCAGAAATCAACTATCAGTTGAAAAAACATCGCAGAGAAAAACCTGAACATCACAGAGAGAAAAGGAGAACTGCTGATTATGACCACCAGTCCCCTGCCTGACAGCCACAGTTTCAGTCTGACTTTCTATTCTCCTTTTGTTTCAACATCAAGCTGCTATGAAACAGGAAGACAATAAAACAGTCTGGTTGTTTTGTAGCAGAGCAGGTGCTCTGTACCCCCCTGCAGCTCTAAGGAGGAGCTGCACCTTGTAGGTGAGGCTAGGTCCAATCAGGTGTTTTAAACAGCAGAATGGTTGCCACGGAGATTAAAGGATTTCTCAAACAGGCATGAAAGAATCAAAGCACCACCGCAGTGTGGTTTTGATGAGTGAATAACATTATGGCATGATGCAATGCTCAAAAAAGTTGATTTTAGTTATTTTTTTAAAACTGGAGCAGGAAGTTTTCTGTCAGCCATAATTAAACGAGCTGGTCATAGTGCACCTGCTCAGGTGATACTCACATAGAGGTGGAAGTGCAGGAAGTAGGCGAGCGGAGTGGGCGAGGCCTGTGGAAACTGCTGCAGCAGCGTCTGCAGGTAGAGTTCCAGCTCCTTCTGCCGCCGCTCCACCAGACTCTTGGAGTTCTTCCCCAGGATCTTCTTGGGAGGAAGGAGACGGCGGTCCACCTTCTTCTCCATCGTCAGCTGCAGATTCAGGAGTAAAACACAGACAATGTTACAGTTTGACGCCTTTCTCCTCAAATCCTGGCAAACCACAGTCCTCAAAGTGTTCAACAGTTACACAACAAACAATAATACAACTGAAAACTATGGGGTTGAGATGGGAGGGAAAAGAAGTTAAAGCTGCAGTTTGTTTTTATAAAAAAATATGTTTTTTTTTTACATATTTATTAAAACTGTCACCATGTCATGGGCTGTTGCTCACCTTCTCATGCAGCTCGTAGAAATCGCTGTAGCGGTGCTTCACCGTCCACCGGTGCAGACCATCCATTACATCGATGATGTAGACCTGAAGGAAAACAACAAAGAGCCGTCTCCATGGTCACTGCATCAAAACACAGCAGATCTGTTTAACTGTTACGGTAATCTGGTGCTCAGTTGGTGCTGCATTGATGCATCACTGAGTCAATGCAGCATGGCATGGAGGAGAATACCCTGTGGTTCTGCTGAGGTTCTGGAAGTCCAGATTGATTTAGACTGGTGATTGTTGCTTCTGGTGACCTTTAACATCCTATTGACAAGTATTTCATCTAGTGGTCCTTCTGGATCTCTAAATGTTTTAGGATTTCATCCTAATCTGATCTGAGAGAACACTTCGGCCCATTGAGCAACGCTGGAGAGAAGCTTCTGATGTTGTCTTTGGCTCTGGAATGTAACAGCTGACTTGGATTGGATGCACATGTTGCACATCATTTTCCTTTCATTTAACTTTCCATTAATGTACTTGCATAAAGCCCAGTATGAACAATCAGCTTCTAATTGACCTTTTGTAGCGTCCCCTCCTTATGGAGAGACTCACTGAGCGTCTGCTGCCTTTCCCGTGATTTTAAGAGCCATAACTCAGTGTTAAAATTTTTGAAATCTTGTTTTTCTGGTCTTATTTATTACAAACTTATGATAAACTAGATTTGATCCTTCCTGTAACTGTAAGCTTTAATCGCTAAAATGCATCACCGTGTGTGATGTAGCAGCATCACCGGGTGTGATGTAGCCCTGATGACTGTTTCATTAAACGAGACAGAATGTGTTACCATGACAACGGCAGATCTAAAGCCTTCGACTGTCAAACAGAGGGGCTGCAGCCTGTCTGAATGTTTCATTTAGCATCAGTCTTGCCACAGCCCTAGCTAGCAGCCGTACCGTGTAGTTCTCCACCAGCTCCGAACCGACCACAGTCACCTTCCGGGCCGGAACCGCCTCTGGAAAAGGGCCGGGCTCCATCCTAATCCGCGGAGAAACACGCCGAACCGACTAGAGCGTTAAAAAAGCCAACATTTAATTAAAACCGCGTCACAGAGAACCCGCCGCCATGTTTGTTATGATGCAGCAGCTGCTGACCGCTTCAAAAAAAAAAACTTTATTAACAATTCTTTTGACAAACAGGAAGTTGTTAAACTGGAGTCATGTGATCTGATTTGTTTTCATTTTTCTGTCTCTTGGCTCTGAAACTCATTTTGTTGGTTTTATTCAGCTTTTGCATAGCTTTGACTTTGTTGTTTTGTTACATATTTAATGGCCGATGTGGCCGGATGATGCATTTTAAGCAGTTTAATAAAGTTTTTGACATAAAGAGCCTTCTGTGTCATTTTGGTCTATTTATCCTTTTTCTAAATGTGTCTTAAATACACTATTACTGCAATTTAATTCCTACTTTTATTTATTTGTTATTGATTATATAATTATTAACACTGTTAGACCCATTTTGTAATATCACAACATCAAACAACAAAAAGTTAAAATGTTGATTTTTCTTTATTTTTTCTAGATTGAACTCTACTGTTCGGATTGGATAGGAAATGCAAACCGAGCAGCAACGGCCTCTACTCCTAAACTCAGCAAGATATCTGTGATTCAGTGACCCAGATTAATGGAACAAGAAGAAAGTAAAAAAAAAAAGAAATGCAATGTCTAAAACGTGTGTACATGTGTCATTTTTGTGCAAAATTTGCACAAAATGCAAACTAAATCATGTTTTATGTTCAACTTTGCAACATTTCCATCAAACTTCCCAAAAACAAAAAACAAAACAAAAAACATGAAAACGTCATTTTTTATTCTCCAAAATAAAAAATCACTGCACGACTCCAGGGTTAAAGGTGAATTTCTAGAGCTCACATGTCTCTGAGCGGGTATTCATCATGCTTACCCACCCTGCGGTTTCACGGATGTTTTTAAAGTGGAGTAATAAATTCCAACCGCGTGGTGGCGCTGCTGGAGCAGGGACGGGACAGAAGGCATCTGTTCTGAGGAAGACTCTTTCTTTTTTCTTTTTGTCTTCAGCATGCCCCCTGCTTGATTCATCCATTGACCTGGTTTCTGATTAATCTTCTCAGCTTTATATTTTGATGATTTACCATCATCAAACTTGTTGTTAATTATTACACATCAAATATGCTGGTCAATATTCCAGTTATTATGGTTCAAAAGTAACTCTAAACAAGTGGGGGTTTAGTCTTGATTTAAAGGAACTCAGTGTTTCTGCTGCTTTGCAGTTTTCTAGAAGTTTGTTCCAGATTTGTGGAGTATAGCTGAATGCTGCTTCTCCATGTTTGGCTCGGATTCTGGATGCAGAGCAGAACCAGAACCAGAAAACCTGAGAGGTCTGCTGTCTTGCAACAGACCTGCTGTCTTAGCAAAGATCTGTTGCTAAGACAGCAGCAGATCTTTAAGCCGTTCAGTGATGTATAAACTAACAACAGTATTTTAAAGTCTATTCTCTCAGTGAAGGACTTTAGAACTGGGTGATGTTCTCTCTCTTCCTGTTTTTAGTCAGAACACCAGCAGCAGCGATCTGGATCAGCTGCAGCTGAAGAATTGATTTTTTAATTTGACCTGTTGCTGTAATCAATGCAACTCAAGATACACTCATTGAGTTTCTCTAGATCTTGCTGGGACCTAGAGATCCAGGAAGAACATCCTGGAAATGTTCTTCAAGTGATAGAAGACCGACTTTGTAACTATATTTATGTATTTCTGAATGTTCAGAAATACATAAATACATTTTGGGCCTGATCTCCAGTTTCTAGCTGTAATAACTGAAGCTGCATGCTGACTCTATGGTTCCTCTTTAGATCAACAGATAACTTTAGTTTTGTTATTTCCAGTATTTTTATAGTGTCTCTGAATTTTAAAGTATTACGAATAAAAAGTTTATTAGTTAGTTCACAACGTCCAACTTTATTAATAAACATAATAGTTTAATTATAAATGTCAGGGGTTGTTTAATTTGCCTTTAACCTTGCAGATTTAGTGGACGGTGCTCTAATGTGCTGCAGCAGCCACAGAGCTGCTCGAGTTGTTGTTGTCAGACAGGATGGGGGTGGGGGGTGGTAGCTGTGGATCAGATTACAGCAGCTATAACCGAACCGGACTGAACCATCATCAGGCTGCAGGGGGAGTAACGCTCTCTGCTGGAGACAAAGAGCTTCATCCGTCTGGGTCCAGAGGTCCAATTCTCAGCAGATCCACCGACATCTTTGACCTTCTGTCATGTTCAGAGGTTTAATCCCCAACCGGAGGCGCCTGAAGGCACCGCCCCCCTTCCTCTGCAGGAAGTGGACCAGTCCAGCTCTTTATGTTGGCTGTGAGGAGGAGGAGGAAGAGACACATCGAGTGCTGTCAGAGCTGAGAGCATCACACTCCCTGACCGAACTCCAAGCAGCCTGACGTTCCCTGAACGCCTCATCAGTTCACTGCATTCATTCCGCACCCGATCCAGCAGCTGATCCAGCCTTCAGTCAGGAGAAGAAGAGACATCGGGGAGAAGAGAGTCAGACCAGCAGGCAAGCTGCTGCTGCAGGCGGAGGAAGAGCGGGCGATGCACCAGCCAAAGCCAGAGGTCAAGAAGAAAAGAGCCAGAGTGGTGAAAAGGTAGAGCGACAGAGAGGAGGATCAGCCGTGATCTGAAGCAGAAGCGATGTGAAGCAGGAGGAGGCGGTGAGAAACACAAGAAATGCTCTCAGAGATCATGTGTAGGAGGATCTTCCAGCAGCAGAGGCGGGAGGACGAGAAGCTGAGAGACGCCGACATCCGCAGGAAGAGCGGCGAGACGCCCGGCTGGACGGCCGGCTGGACTAAGAGCTGCAGCGGCCGCCTGCAGAGCCGGAGGCAGAGGGGGCCCAGGGCGCGCCTTCCCCGCCACAAGCCCCGCCCCCATCGCCCGCAGCGCCCCCGCAGGCCACTGCGGTCTCTGCGTCCGGTCAACGTCCAGGGCAAGGGGGCCCGGGGCATGCAGGCCCCCCAGAACACCAACCAGTTCCTGATGCAGGAGAAGTACCAGATGCAGCAGCTGCGCTCCGACTCGGTGGGTGGCGACAGCGGCTGCAGCTCCGACAGCGACCTGGAGCTCACAGACATGGACTCATACCTGGGCGTCCTGGAGAACGCCAGGGGCGGCCTGTTGGACGGCCCTGAGCCGCCGCCACAAGGACCGCCGGGGCCTCGCGTCTTCCTGCAGGAGGACAGCGTCCAGTACGTCCCCTCGGAGGACGACCTGCAGCTGAGCCACAACTTCATGCAGAGGGACTTCGCTCAGTTCTGCGACTTCCTGGCAGCGTGAGGATGACCTTGTGACCGTAGGGGGCGCTGTTGCATTTTAACGCAATGCTTAAAAAGTGGAGGGGGAGGGGGGGAGCAAACGCAAAATAATAAAATACAAAACAAGCAACAAATAAACAGTAATATCTGATCACTAATAATATGACTACTTTTGGAAATATTTACATAGACCTGTCACAAAAAACAATTTTGCTGGACGATAAATTGTCCCAGAAGTTATTGCAATAATATTGTTATTTTGAAACCATTTTCAACTAAATTATGCTAATAGTATAATAATGCAAGAACCCATTCTCAAAGATTAAATTCTAATGAATATTTAACACGAGAACTGAAAGACCTTTTAGATATCCGGAATAAACAAACAAAACAACAGAAACGGCAAATAAAATAATTTATGAATATTGTCCTTCAAAAAAGGGCTAGTTGAGACCAAAGACTTTGGTAGGAAAAGAGAAAAGAGAAAAACAACAAATAAAGCTTAAGGAATTTTAATTTATCATGCGAAAAAGTTATTTATTCCAACACATAACAATTAAATACTTGAGTAGTAGAGTTTAGTATTTTACTATAAGTTACAGTTGGTCACAGTTTCTGATAAGAGCTTCATATTCTGTGACTGTATATATTCCCTGATAGTCATAATCTTTGTGGTCAAATGTTACTTTTGATTATTTTTTTAAAATTTTCTTTATTTCTCCTTTTGCGTTTGTTTCCGCCGCCGCCCTACAAAGGTTACAACAAAGGTTACAACAAAGGTTACAACAAAGGTTACATTTGTGTTAAAATGCAACAGCTCCTCTTATTGTCACAGATTATGGTGTAACACCGGCCAGTTTACTGTTCTCACTGAGTCAGAATCTGACCAGACTCCAACAGAACCGAACCAAGTGGAGCTGGGTTATTGTTTTCTACCATTTTTATTTGTCTTTGTCCTGTCTTTGCTGTGGACACTTGGACATAAACGTCTCCAGTCTCTGGTCTCTGTCTCTTGTTGTTGAACACAAAAGGAAATGGTGGGCATGAGCCCCAACAGCCAATCAGCATCCAGCTGGCCAGATCAGGCTCAGATGATTGGCCGATGAGAACTCTGTGAAGCTTTTTACTGTAAACCCAATGAAAATCAATAAATGTTTGTTATTATGACTATCTTTGTGGATTTACATCAGTATAAATTTTCAATTATTACAATAATGAAATTGTAACATTTCACATAAAACCAGTTATAGAGCTTTAAAACTCCAAAATCTACAAACTCAAGACATTTAAGGCACAAAAATTCTTAAAAATATTTAATCAACATAATAAAAATAACATTAAAAATAAATACATTAAAATCCTGAACACGTTGGACAACCAAGTTATGAGGAATTTAGCAGACGATAACCATCTACATCTGATAGCTGTTTGATATAAATTTATTCATAATTCACTGTAAAACATAATCGGATGTATGAAAAGCATTAAAACATCTTTCTGGCTTCTCTGACTTAAAGGGCCTGTATTATGTAAAATTGACTTTTGAGCTTTACATCATTCTGTAATATTACTCCATCAAAACGAACTGGACTGTTGCTTTGATTCTTTCATGCATGTTTGGGAAATCCTTTAATCTCCATGGCAATCATTGTGCAAAACAGCTGGGTGGATCTAGCCCCGCCTTTGAGGCGCTGCTTATCCTCAGAGCTGCAGTTCCCAAGCTTCTGCCTCACAAAGCAAAAAAAAAAAGGAAAAAAGGCTTTAGTCCTCGATGTCGCAGGTTCGATTCCCGGCCTCGCGACCTTTGCTGCATGTCTTCCCCTTCTCTCATTAACCACTTTCCTGTCAATTCACTATCAAA
>NW_015113275.1:41301-42392 GCF_001443285.1 Poecilia latipinna | reverse complement strand
TCAAAGTAATTTTGGTGCTTTAAATGGGGTTAAACCCTAAAGGTCATGTGATCATTTACAGATGAACATTTAGTTGTTGGCAGTAGTGGCTCAACTAAACACAACGGCAGACCAGGTGTATGAAGAGAAAAAAATTATAGAGCAGAAAGTTAAAAATAACAGGAAATTATGCTAATTGGAGAGTAGCAGGAGAAAGTTGCAGAATGAGGAAAAGAAAATGGTCAGTTTGTCCCAGCAAGCAGAGAGGTCCTGCCAGCAGCAGGTTTGACCTGTTCAGCATGACCTCTGACTGCCGAGCGGATCACACACACACACACACACACGCATGCAAGCATGCAGGCACGCACGCACACACACACACAGACAGACACAGGCTCTGTTTGTTCTGCTGCTTATCTTATCTCGTTCAGAGACTCAGGGTCTCTTTCCACTACAGCAGTGGTGTCCAAACTTTGTGCCACGTGGGCCAAAATCCTTCAGTCGTAAGCATTGGAGCGCCAACAAAAGTATGTTCATATTAACTTTTTGTGCGTTTTGTTTTATTTATTAATAATAAACTAAAGTCAAATTGTACATCATACCAGATAGAAAACATAAAAAGTTTTGTGCAATTCTGTTGTCATAAAACAGACCCATAGTTTCTGATTATTTTAGGATTGATCGCATTGTGTTTGAGTAAAGGTAGTTCAATGTTTGTGGTTCTGGTTTCTCCAAATCTAAGATGAATGTAGCAACGCTGTTAAGATGTAATTTATCTGTCGAAAAAAAATCTTGATCTACAAGATGAAAAAGTGTCCATTTGTCCATTTCTTATGCTTACATTGAGATCTGGGGCCACAGAAAATCTTTCAGAGTGCAGCAAAAGGCCCGTAGGCCACACTTTGGACACCACTGCACTACAGCCCTGGTTTTTTCACGGCTTCTGCTTTGTGAGCCAAGCTGTTGCAATGTTTCCTTTGTGTGTCAGCTGCCTCTGTAGACAGGAAGTGAAGTTGATATGATGAACAAATATCAGAAATGCTGTGTTTGTTTGTGTGTGTGTGTGTGTGTGTGTGTGTGTGTGTGTGTGTGTGTGTGTGTGTGTGTGTGTG
>NW_015113275.1:5451-37885 GCF_001443285.1 Poecilia latipinna | reverse complement strand
GTGTGTGCGTGTGTGTGTGTGCGCGTGTGTGTGTGTGTGTGGGACACACTTTCTCTGCAAACAACGCTAGCAGAAATCTGCAGGCAGACAGAAAAACATGCAAAGTTTACGCTTCAGTCCAAAGGTCCTTTCTGTCTGTGTCAAAGCAACTTGTTATCTTTTAACAAGTCAACAGTTCTCCAAATGACTTTTTCCAGATTTTCCTTTGAAAATGAGTTGATATGTAGCTGAAAGAAAACAGAAAAAATAGAAACAGCTTGGAAGGAAAATACGAAGGAAAGCTCAGCGTAGCTCTGCACACATTAACTGAAAAATCTGAGCTATTGAGGTGAAAGGGCAGCGATCCAAAAACAAGTTGAGGCAGACTTGGAGCATAAAGGATGGTTAGGAGGACCGCTGACACTCCCACTCAGCAGCACAGCTTCATCACCGCAGAGGTGAAGGATTGTTTTCAGTCTCCTCTAGTCCTGAACCGTGTCAGTAATCCATAGTGGCCATAGCTCTGCAACCCAGAACCCAGAACCCCAGAACCCAGTCTGAACCAGGGTTATTATAGTTTTGAGTTTTTCAATATATTTTTTTATTTCACTGTGACTTTTTGTTTATTTTTAATTTGCTTAAATGGATATAGTTATTAGTTTTTATTTATTACTAGTTAAATATTGTTTAGTTTTATTAGATATAGTAGCAATTTTAGGTTTTTCATAATTTGGTTAATTTGTAGGTGCAGAATTCAAAAAGCTTAACGTATTGTATTGTGTATATGCATGTATGCTCTCAACAGAAGATAGCCAGACTAAGTTATTGTTGAACACCAACTGATTCTGGTGTTTTCTCTCAGCTTTTATTGTCCACATTTTACCGACTACCCTGAAACAAAAAAAAAAAGTCATTTCCACATCAGATCGAGAGGCTAAAAAATAGATTCATGATCACTAAAACTAAAGATATTATATCCACAAGTTAAGTATATTTTAGTTGTTTCATAAATGCACAATATAGTTCCACTTAGTTCTAGTTTTCCCCCCATTAATTACAGCTTTTATTTATTTCAGTTAATGATATTGTCAGCTGAGCTGCAGCTAATGCTAACAGTAAGCGGAGAGTTTGAACTTCACTGCTGCGCTCAAAACGTGACCTTCTTCGCTGCTAGTGGCTAATTTATGTTCCCTCAAGTTTAATATTGAGATTTTCTACTGGATGTTAAAAAAAATAGCTACAGCCCTGATTAGACTACATTTAACCAGGTTTTGTCAAAAAAACACTTATGGTCAAATTAGAGATAGTCACTGTGATGATTTTCCCAGATGAAAGTCACCCAGATGAAAGTACATTTTCTCCATTTAAAGCTGCAGTATATAACTTTTATAAAAAATGATTTTTTTGTTTGTTAGATTTTTTTTTACATTTTTGTTAAAACTGTCACCATGTATTGACATTTTGCTATGATACAGATAATCTGTGAAAGATCAATCTCCTCAAACTCCTCTTTGAGCTGCTGTTGCCTTCTGCATCGCTCCTGACCAAAAACAACCAATCAGAGCTAGGAGGCGGGTCTTAGCACCATCAATCATTAGTATTCAATGCTAAATGTGCTAACGGGGGAAAAACAAGCTACAGGGCAAACTTTGCCGTCATCTGTGGCTATGCTAAATAGCCTTAGCATTGATGACCGTGCTAGGATGAGCTGTGCCATGAGATTATGATTAAAAGCAGTAAGACCCGCCTCCTGGCTCTGATTGGATGTTATCACTGGGCGTACTGGGAGAAAGTTTTATTTGACAGATTATAACAAAACAGTCCTGACACAGTGACAGTTTCAACAAATATGTAAAAAAAAAATATATATTTTTATAAAAGTTACATATTGCAGCTTTAAAGCATACCTAAATATTCCAAACTGTAAACTTCTACATATAGTGATGAAAAATAGAACTAAATAAACATCCTCCACACTTGACTGAGTTGGCATGAAGTGGGCAGCATTAAGTTAAATAAAACTTAGAAGATTTTGTTGGTCCAGTGTAGCAGATATTAATATTTTTAATGTAAAGCTGTGATAACATGAATTTAGTCGTAACCCAACTGGATCAACAGTTCGCTGTTGATCATTTCACCAGTTATTTCTAAGTTCAGCCCAGTTTAAGGAGCTACCAGTTGGAACAACACCATAAAAAAGTGTGGCTCTGACAACACAGAAGCACATGAAGCCAGATGGAAATCGTGACGAGGGAACCTTGACCAAGGGAACCGAAGGAGTTATGGTCACGTTTCAGAACATCTGAAGTGAATCACAGCCCAAATAGAGAACAACGTGTTCCTTTATTCTTTAGGCAAAACCTCGAACCAATCAGATGGTGAGAGGTAGTTGTTGTAGCTCTGCACTAAAACTAGAAACCCTGGGAGAAACCTCCATTACCTCAGTGTATGTGTGAATGGGAGGTGTGTGTGTGTGTTATGAATACATGTAGCTGAGGGGGAGAAGGAGGAGCGGACAGAGTTAGATGCCAAAGTTTGGAGTGGAAAAGTACAGCCGTTTGTTCCACTGGTATAAACTTCCCTTTGGTTGCACAGCCCAGCCAATCAGAAAAACAGCCCAACCAAAACAAATCAACAGTAACTCTCCAGATCTGCTCCCATTTGTAATAAGATTTATTACCCATTATCACAGATTCCATCCAACATGCAGCTTCCAGCTTGTGTTTCCTTATCCAACCCGTTTTGTTGTCTGAAGAATTCAACATTAAAGCTGCAGTTGTAACTTTTATAAAAAATGTTTTTTAACATATTTGTTGTAAGACAGATAATCGGTTAAAAATATAAACTTCTCTGCTTTCTCCCAGTGCTAACTAGGAACAACCAATCAGAACCAGGAGGCGGGTCTTAGCGCTGTTAATCATTCCCATGCACGTGCTATAGCTTCTCCCTGCAGCATAGTCTGTCGTGGATGCTAGTCGGATAAATGGTTCTTCTGTAATGGTGGTTTCTTTCTCCGCCATTAGCACATTCAGTAGCTAGTTTTCTATTAGCTAACTTGTTGCTAATGTCCAATTAGCTGCTAAATGGTTTCTCCGTTTCCTGGAAAGAGGAAGTCTGGAGATGTGACCCCGGGTCCCTGCATATGTGTGAAGACGTCAGGGTCAAGAGGTCAGGAAGAAGTTGCACTGAGGTGTTAGGTTGGGCAATAAAACAGGAATGTGTGAAAAAACCTGTCCAGCTCATTTGTTTTGTTATCCTGACTGAACATCCCTACTCTTTAACTTTTGATTTTGGTCCCTCATGTTTTCTTCGTTTATACTCATGAAACATGTTACGTCTAAAAAGGAATTAGTTTTGAACATAATTGATCCCATACTTAGCAGAAAAGCTATTTTGGGTCATGATAAAGACTCTTACTGTGGAGAAAATATCAGATTTTGGGCAATAATTTCACACACATTCCTCAGATCTGGGATCTTCTCTGGACACGTTGTTCTTCGGTTGTTGATTGGATTTAAGTGTGGCAATTAACTGGACCATCAAGCAGCTATATTTTCTTTCTTTAAAACAAAGTGCTGTTGTTTGTGATCAGGTGATCTCGTAACCCCATTTTATCTTCAGATTCTTCTCAAAGGGGCAGGATTATGTGTTTTCCAGCCACGTAGTACCATTTTATAGCACAATTAACTATGCTAACTTCTGTTGTTATAAATATGATATACATATTAAGTGTGACTTAAAATAAATTTTACCTTGTAATTTGACACCTTGAAATTGGGCTTCTGTCTCTTTAAAAACTCCTGCTCTTTCTGATACTCTGCTTTAGGAAGTCCTCACAACATGGCTCCTCTATTAACCTTTTAACAACGTTTTTTTTTTTTTACCAGCATTGCACTGAAAAGAATATTGTATGAGCTCAGTAGATGTTGCACCAGGTGTTGCTAATTACTGCTGGCTAGTCTGAAGGAGCTGAGTGGGAGAGCAGCTGTGCCTTGAAGGCGAAACTAGGGGCACCAAGAAGGTT
The DNA here is from genome assembly GCF_001443285.1 of Poecilia latipinna. Classification (NCBI taxonomy): domain Eukaryota; kingdom Metazoa; phylum Chordata; class Actinopteri; order Cyprinodontiformes; family Poeciliidae; genus Poecilia; species Poecilia latipinna. The sequence continues at coordinate 33,882 of NW_015113275.1, read as the reverse complement.
TGGACAATTGAATGGTTGCCATGGAGATTAAAGGATTTCTCACACATGCATGACATAATCAAAGCAGCACTCCAAGTATGTTCTTGATGAGGGAATAATATCATAATATGATGTTAAGGTAAAAAATTTCACACAAGGCTGCCCCTTTAAATAATGTCTCATAGTAATGCTTCTCAATTTATTCTTCTATTATATAAAGTCTGAGAGTCCCAAAGCAGAAAAATGTTCCCAAATCATGACACTACCACCAGCAGCAGTAGCACAAACAATTGAGCCAAGGGAGGATGGGACCATGCTTTAATATTGTTTCCACCAAGTTCAGTTGTGGCTGAAACTGTGGGATCAGTTTTTCCAGTCTGTAATTGTCCAGTTTGACCCTCCTGCTGTCACCTGACAGAATGAAGGTTGATGGTGGTTTTCTGCTGCTGTAACAACACAACGATTAGAACAAAACAACCCAGAATAATCCAAATGCAAAACCAAGTGACAACCAAAATACAAAGAGCCTGGTTTAAATAGCAGCTGTTGTAACACATGACTAAACACAACATTTAGTTTCTGATCCGTGGATAAAATGTTGGTAGATTGATTCCACTGGTGTCAGTAGTATCACCAACTGCTCCTGTGGAGTTGTGGGCTCTGAATCAGACCTCCTGACACCCTCAGGTCTCTGTAAACAGGCCCTCAGAGAGGTAGGTACTCCCACAGAGCAGCGAGTGGAGGAGGGGCTCTGTTGTTATTCTGGTAGCATGAGCTCAAAGCTGCTCTTCAGCAGGCTGCTGAATGTTTCACAGAGCTGACAATCCTCTTCAGGCCAGAGTGGGCCTTCAGGCACTTCCCAGGACACCACAACCTAAAGCACCTCTTCACACTTCTGTTTAATTTATTCAGGCACTTCCCATGACACCAGAGTTATCCTAAAGCTCACCAGGACACAACAGTTAGGGTATAGTTTACCAGAACACCAAGAATATCCTAAAGCTCACCAGGACACAACAGTTAGCCTAAAGCTCATTAGGATTCCACAACTACCCCACAGTTAGCCTTAAGGCTTCTCAGGACACCATAATTGGCATTAAGATTTGGCTTAAAGGGTTCCCAGTAAGTCATACCTAGTCTAAAACTTCCCAGGTCACCAGATTTAGCCTAAAGCTTCCCAGGACACCACAGTTAGCTTACAACTTCCCAGGGCCATAAAACACATTTTCACTGCTCTGTCTCTTGATTCAGGTGTTACAGACTTTATTTCTGCATGTAAGGCAGAAACCGAACCAGCACAAACGCGCTGGAAACGGATTGAATCACTGACTCAGATTCATGATAGCATGACAGGAAGAGACACAGTCCATCTCTGAGTCGCATCACGTAACAGTAAGAACCCCATGAGCTGATTGGTTAGCTGTTGTTATTTTATCTATTTGCTAAATAAATCCTGGTATGTGAATGTGGCTTCCTTTAGCTGCTGAAGGAAACAGCTCCTCCTGTTGGCCAAAGACTGACAGAAACGTTAGTCTTCAGCAAACTGGGCTCAAACTATGTCCAGAGGATGACATTATTGTTGTATAAAGAAGTAGAGAAGCAGAGTTTAAAACTCTGAATAGTAGTGTTTTTATTTTTCTTCACATCCTGAAATTGCTCTTTGTTTCACTCCAAGCTTGTGAGTTTGATCTTTGACCTTGCTTTTGTTGCAGAGGGCATGTTGCTTTATTACCTTCAACTTTGAAGGGTTTCTAATATCGAGATGTTATCCAAGAAATCCCCAAACCCAGAACCAGAGGTCCAGAACCAGAACTAGGCCATCTTTCTACTGGAGCAGGTCCTGATGCTCCCGGAAGGAAGAGCAGCCGTAGGGAAGACAAGTCTGGCACAGCACAGGAGGACTCTGATTGGCTGGCCGCTCACACAGCCCCGCCCACTGAGGTCCCACCTACTCCCAACTGAAATTTCGCTGTTGAGGGTTGGAGAATGTGGGGAAGTAACCTTCATTAAAAAAACAACTAATTTGATTATTTTGATCCTAAACGATTTAAAGGAGCTACTGTCACTTCCTTCAAAAGAATGTCTTCAAGACTCACCTCAGAAGAAAAGAACTGCTCCATCTGATTTATTACTGAGTCACTGCCAGTCTGAACTCATTCAGCTCTTAGAGCCTCTACTTTCTCTAAAACTGCACAAAATGTTGGTAAAACAAGACAAACTGGCTTCTCCTAAAGTTTATTGACCTGGAAGAACTGCGATAGTGAACTAATTTATCATCTGAACGTTAAAATGCTTTGCTTAATTAAAAAGTTTACATATGAAAATTTACAAAAATCTGCTTCAAAAAAACAGAAAGAAAATGGGGGGAGCGCTGCTGTTGTGTCAGAACCTCTGCTGAGTGGAGGACTTAGAAAAAGATTCGGATCCAAACTGTGATCCGGTTCAATTTAAATCCTGTGCGTCAGTTTCCAAGTAAAAACATTTTTCTGTTTGTTTTCAACTTCGAGATGAATTTCCGCACAGATGGGAGAGGAGATAGAGAGAAATGCTTGGCGCCCTCTTCTGGTCAGTTTGGGTGTTGAAAATGCAGCTGACTGCAGAACCAGATGGGTCACAGTTAAAATGAGCGGAAATAAGATTCAAAAGCTACAAACTGTCTGAACGATTAGACAAACTATATTATAAATATAATGTGTAAGTTTTTAAAAATGTTTTTAATATTTTTTTATGATACATTTAGATTCCTAAAGTTTATAACTTCAATCTAAACTGGTGGACAAAATATTTTTTTTGATGAGTTTCACTTCATTTATATCATTTTCACCTAAATTTATTTATAGCTTTGTTAAAATAAAACTGAATAAACAGAAACCAAACAAAACCTTTTCAAATCAAATTTTAACTTCTGTTCTCCTTCATAATGATGCTGTACTGTTAAATGAGCTGCTGTATTTAATGTTAATAAAACACAATAAACTTTTTTCTTGTAATGTGAGGAATTGCAGGAGTATGAACTTTTGGCAATCAGAAAAATAAAAATAACATCTAACTTTGGATCTGTGTTTTCTTCTGTGGAAAGACTACATTAATAAATGCCTGAAAAAGACTGATTTTACATCTAAATCTGATACATTTTTTCTGTAAACTTCAAATTATGTAGCAAAAATATTAGGTACTCCAGCTATTGATTACAAGTCTATTGCGATATATATTGTTATTGATTTATTGTCCAGCACCAGCTCAGGGCAAAATATTTAACCAGGAATTTACAACAGTGTGATTTTATTTCAACAGTAGCTGGGTTTACGGAGCGCCGCTGGGTGACGTCTGAGCAGGCGCGTCGCTTTGGGGTCAGAAACACAGAAGTCTGAGGTCACATTTAATTAGTAGCATGAACGACCATGCAGAAAAAAAATGATAACTGAAATCTGTAACACTGTGACCGGCCCTGAATCGTTCATTCTGCTGGTGTCTAAAAACAGTTCAGATGAACAAAGGTCGAGTCTCTCCTCCCCCAGCGACCTGCCAGCTGACCCCACATGACCCCAGAGCTGCTGAACACTGCAGCCGCCTTCAGAACGAGAAAAATAATGATGATTATATTTGTCTGAATGTCAAAGGTCAGGTTGTACCTCCGTCTCTAGATGGACACAGAGACGTCGGTAGCTGGACTGGAACCAGAACCAGCAGCCAGAGCTCAGTGACGAGCTGCTGATGACGGAAACAGGAGGAAATGAAGACCAGATCAGTCTTTTGTTTCACTTCTCCTGCTCCTCTTCCTCTCTCCTTCTTCTCTCCTCCTCCTCCTGCAGCTCCTGCTGCTCCTTGGCATCCGCCTCCCTCAGCTTGTCCTCCACATCCTCAGGGATGTCCACCTCCATCAGGTTCTCCATGCCGAGCTGCGGCTCGTCTCCGATCAGCACCTGGAAGGACAGAGACGTAAGACTGGACTAGAGGATCCTCCAGACCAGCAGCCGCTCCGGACCAGCAGCTCCTACAGACTAGCGGCTGCTCAGACCCCAGCAGGTCCGAGTTTCTTACCTGGACCAGTTTCTCGCAGGCGGCGCCGACGTGGACGTCCTTCTCCCAGCGGTGGAGCTCCCTCACAATGGGATAAACGTTCTTCTGTCGGAGCGTCAGGCGGCCGGCTTTAGTCGCCGTCAGCTGGGGGTGGAGCGGACCGTCAGGAAATCTGAATGAAACCAGATCTGTGTGTGTGTGTGTGTGTGTGTGTGTGTGTATACGGTACCAGTAGCAGGGTTTCCAGCAACATCTTTCTGATGTCGGGGTCCGCTTCTCGCTGCTTGTCCTCCGGCAGATACTGCAGGTCCACAGGCAGACCTGAGCAACAAAACTAAGGATTATAATCTGTCCAGATTATTCTAATGATGCATTTCCTGAGCGTTTAATTTAATGGCGGCAAGTCATTTTGATTTTTCACCAGTTTCAGCAAAATGCGTTTAGTTTTGGCTATAAACCTAATCAGGGTCAAAAGTTCCTGAACCCTGGTCTGGACTGGAAAAGCTAAACACTCAGACAGACATGAATTCACCAGTTTAATAACTGGAAGAGGAGAAACACTGAAACAGAACAAAAGTGCATTCGTCAATAAATTAAAAATATCAATGAGAACATGCTTTATGTCAGTTAATTTAATTAACTTTGGCCAATAAAAAATTATAAAAAAAACCTCAAACTTTTTCAGAACATTTGAACAGATGTTAAACAGAAATGTTACAGAACCCAAAGATCACTGCTAGAGAAGCTGGCTGTTATTGGAATGTTGAGTGGAAGGAAAAAGTCTGAAAGCAACAGGAAAAAGCAGCGTTATGTAGGGACTGTAAAGGACAGTTGATCCAGCAGTAGGCCTGTTGCAATAACGATTAAACTGAAACTAATAAATTGGATGTTTTATCGTTCTTCTCTTTTCTATCTTTCTACCAAAACCAGGACGACTTAAGTGTTCAGTCTGGTGATTTGGTCTCAACTAAATCATTGTTTTGAAGGACGGTTTTGTTTTCACAGACTTGAGAAGTAATTTTATTTTCTGTTTCTGCTGTTTTGTTTATTTATTTTGGATATTTAAAATGTCTTCCAGTTCCACTGTTAAATGTTCAGCAGAATTTAAAGTTTATTAATCTGTGAGAATGTGTTCCTGCATTATTATACCGTTACTGATATATTGCTTGAAAATGGATAAAAGTGTATAACTTCTGCTTGGTTAAGGCCACAACCTCCCAATATTGCACAGTGGCGAGATAGGATTAAAAAAGTCTATATAATGGAAAAAACAACATCAAGATTACAACTTAAGATGGAGACCTTTGAAACAAGATGGAGACCTATAACTAAATTCATAATGTAACCTTGACACCTCTATTTATCTTTTTTTTTTTTTGTTTTTGTCTTGTTCGTGTACTTTTCAAATTTAGTTTGTATTATCACTATTATGTACCTTCATTACTTGAGTTTGTATTCTCTGTATATGTTGATGTAAAACAGTTATTGAAAATAAAAAGTTCAAAAAAAAAAAAAGAAAATGGCCTCAAAACAACAATATTATTAATAGAAATAATTACTGGCACAATTTATCGTCATGCTAAATTTGCCATTGTGATAGGCCTATTGGGATTTATTTAATTAGTCTGATGTGGTTTTAAAGGTTAGCATCCAAATGAGGATTAGCCTTTAGATTCACATAAAAATTAAGATTCTTATTTGCTACAAATGTCCAAAAAAAATCAGAATCAAATCAGGAGTTTGTAAATAATTCCCTCTCTTCATTAACGGAAACACGGCTTTTGTTTGATGTATTCTTCCAAATAACTTGAAAATAAAATCATTTTCTAATTTCCTGGGAAATGACTGTTGGATTCTCATCAGCTGAGAGTCAAATTTCACTTTTTAAACCGAACAACTGAAATAAATCATCTTTTCGATGAAATCCTAATAATTTTAAGGTGTTTTTTTTTGGACCTGCCTTCGTTCTCCTCCTCAGTGAGCTCCTCCGGGCCGGCCAGAGGCAGAAGCAGGAACGGCAGCACGTCCACGGCGTCGCTCAGCAGCCACGCATGATGAGCTGTTGATCACAGCAGAAGGATGTCAGAGCAGATCGGGTTCTGGTTCTGGTTCATCCTTCAGAGTTACTCCGGACGGCGTTGGGAGTTTCTCACCGTGGTCGAAGCAGCAGTTCCTCAGCGTGCCGATGACGCCGCCCCTCCTCACCACCGACGCCTCGTACTGAGTGAACGGCAGCAAACGCTGGATCACACACCTGGAGCAGAAAAGATCCGACAGTTTTAGCATCTAAAAAATAAATATCCAGATGAGAGGCAAATGTTCTCTGGTCCACAAAGAGACAGACAGACTCTATTCAGGTAGAAACTCGACTTCTAGCTCTGAAACTCACCTGTCCCGGTCCATCAAGAGGCTCCTGGCCTCGGGAAGCTGGGTCAGGTTGGACAGCAGGGGGCCCAGGTAGTGCAGCTTGGCCTTTCTGTTGAAGCTTTCATTGCAGAAGATTTCCACCAGCTGGGCCAGACCGAGCTGCTCCTGCAGGACCTGAGAGAGCAACCAGCAGAGGCTTCAACCCGACAGGTGAGGAGGAACTTCATCCACCTGACAGGTGAGAGAAGCCCGATGTCTGCCTGATGTTTCTGCAGCTGAACCCTGAGAAACGACCAGCGGGGACTGGCCTGGCGTACCTGGAAGACGGTCCTGCAGGTCTTATCATGGCGGCTCAGGTTGGACAGGATGGTGCAGATCTGATCAGAGAACAGAAACTCTGGATCCTGGAGGTTCTTCAACAGAACCGGAAGAACCTGAACCTCACAGACCAGAACCTGAGGAAACACAGAGACCAGCAGGCAGTCAGAGGTCAGAGGTCAGAGCAGGTTCAAGTCTCCCACCATTAAATATCCTGAATATTATTTAATCTTCATGGTTGAGTCTACTACTTATTTAATGTAGCAAATTAACACTAACTGTGTTTATTAGGATCCAACTCTGTCCCATAAATTAATCTGAAATATTATTATTATTAGTTAAATTAATCTCATCACTACATTATTATTAGCCAACTTCAGCTTCGTTTTGTCCTTCACCTGCTGCTCACCTGGTGCAGAGTCTCATCAGCTGACAGGTTGATCAGGATGTGGTAGCAGTCCTTCACTATGGCAACAGAGGGGTCAGAGGTCAGCGCAAACAGAGCTGCTAAGAGGTCAGGTTTAGAGCGCAGGAACCGGCAGCCATCTCTGAAAGAAACAAACAGCGCTGGCATTGATGCTCCTGAATCAATCTATGGTGACCCCTGACCCCTACAGAGGTCAGCACCCCACAAAGGTTAGCACCCCACAAAGGTTATGACAGTTAACTAAAACTAACAAAATAGAAAACTTTTTTGTTAATTAAAGTAAATAAAAATGGCAATTTAGGGGGAAAAACTATAACTAACTGGAAATATATTGTGCATTTATAAAACTATCCTGCCAGCCATTCATCATCCAATCAATGTAGACATAATCACAATCCTTTGAGCTTTTTTAATTCTGCACCAAAAATTTTACCAAGCATAAAAAAACTAAAACAATCACTAATAAAAACTAATAACTAATAAAAACAAAAATAAAAGTAAACTTTCCAGAATCTCTTTCTCTTTCTTACTGTTTATTCAATGTCACATGATGTTTTTATTTTGTTTTTTAATTATGTAAAGCTCCTTGAAAGGCCTTGCTGCTGAATTGTGCTATGCAAATAAAATCTGATTGATTGATTGATTAATGAAAAGCCCAAAGTCATTATAACCCGGGGTCCCGCCAGCTGACCCAGGCGCTCAGAGGTCAGCGTCCCACCTGCTTCCAGACAGCCCCAGGATGTACTCCGTGGCCTTCCCCTTCACATCCGGCCGGGTGCTGGGCGTCAGGAAGGCCAGCAGCTCTGCAGCCTCAGCATCACTCAGCATCTTCTCAGCAAACCGTCTGATGGACAGAGACGAAACCACAGTCAGCCCTCCATAGCTTCAAAAAATACCCACTTTAAGAGTCATTTCACTCATAAAAGTCAAACTACTTTTAGTACTTAGTAAATTACTATTAACTACTGCAACTCAGAGAGTAACTTCACTGAATGAAGAGCAAAGACATTTTAACAAAAAATGCACCTGAAAGACAGACCCACAGTTTATGTTGGAGTGAGACCTCTTGTTTCTTCACCTGCTTTGTTGCTTGGATGTTATTTTCTCAAAGCTCTAAATCAGCCTGTTGTTGAAGTTTTTCTTCTTCCCAAATCTATTTTATTATGATATTTATTAGCATGATTTATTTTCAGTTTTGTCTTTAAAAATATGAGATATCTAATTTTAAATTATTAAGTCAGATTTTTTCCTCTTCTATATAGCTTAAAGATGCAGAACAATACAACAACTCACAGTACAACAGAGAAATTTAACCAGATAAAAAAATAAGTGAAAGACAATCTATAAAAATACAAAACAATACAGTGTAAAAATACAGAAATCATTACAAGAAAACTTGGCAGGAAAACAAAGGAATTTATTGTTATATTGGTAAAAAGATTGGGGTTTTAACAAGTCCTGAAATTAATTTGTTTCACCTGCATTAAAAATGGAGGTAACTTTCTAAAAAATAGCACTTTTTAATAAAAATATAGCCAGGATTAAAATAGTTTATTACTGTAGCTTGATTTATCTGCTGTTAAAAGACCAATTCCTATTAAATCAAAACTTAAACGTGGAAATTATATCTTATGATACAGGTTTGAAAATCCTTTCGAATAAAAAAAGATTTTTACTTGATTTTTCTTGAGTGAAGCTAAGCACTCCTACTCTTACTGGAGTCGCCTGTCTGTAGAACCGCTGTGGGTAAATACAAAGGAAATAAATAAAGTATTCTGATATTCGATTCATGTTTAATTCACACACAGCTCTGTAATAGAATAATTTGTCAAAATCTGCTATAATAACCGCTTCATCAGGTGATGTTTGGTCTGAGGGAACAGCTGATTGTCACACAGTTGATCATATTTGATCACGTTTTTGTTGATAAAGCTTGAGACATGCAGATAATCTTAAATGTTTCAATAAAATTCACCTTGAACTCGCAGCAGGATTCCTCCTGTCCTCCTGCCTCGACGGTTCTTTACAGAAACTCTTCCAGAATTAAATATCATGTAGAAGAAACCGCATGTGGACGAGGCAGCATGAAACAACGCGTCACTTCCGGGATCGTCTTCTTCTGGCGTTATATGACGAATGGCAGACTAACTATGAGCTGCATGCTGCCACCATCTGGACTGGAGGATGAACAAGAAATTGGCAGGAAAACAATAATAAACTCACTAGATTATTTCGGATTAAAAAAAAAAAAAAGACATGATTTGAGTCTCTCCCGTGTTCCCTCTGCTGTTTTTATTAGATTATCAATTAGACCTCTACCGTCATCTCGTGTTCACACTGTGAGTCCTGCGACTTCTAGGCACATTTTGATCTAATTTTCAGAAAATAAATCTAACTTTTTATGTAAAAAGTTAAAGATTTACCACAGCAAACACCAGACTGTGTGTGATGGTTCCTAAATCTGCCATTTTTCAGCCTCCGATTGAAAACTGTTTCTCTGAACAAATCCACCTTAAAAGGGGACCAATGATGCTTCCCATTACACAAATTAGGATAGGTCTATCAGCTGTGCAAAACATGTTTGTTATGTTTTGCTGCACAGAATCATTCTCAGCTCAGTTATGTCCGTTTTTAGTTCCTTTCAGATTGAGCTGTTTTAGGATTTCCGTCACTTTTATGCAAATAAGCTGCTGCTGACCACGCCCCCAAATCATTGTTTACTACTGCACGTGAAAATGACTGCACACCAGGGCTGGATGTTGAATGAAAAACTTACCAGAAAATAAGCATTTCATACCAGTCTTTATCAATAATTAGTGATTTTTATTACTGGTGGCGTGATCTTTCCTATTTCATCCACAATTTTCACTCCATGTTTTTTTAAGCAGATACAAGGCACACTGGCAAAATCTCAAATTGCTGCTGTGCAAGATACTAAAAATCCTGTTGCTAGGAAACCAAAGAGTGAGTTAGTTGCTAGGGAGCCGTAGAGTGAATGAGTTAGTGGATGCCACCAACTTTGCTTGGCTTACCTTGACAGGTTGAGCAGCTAAAGTCTTTCCTCTGCCTACATCTCCCAGAATGCTGTGTGGTTCTGGGTTGAAGTTCAGTGAATATGCTGTCAGATGCATGATCCATTTATATTGATCATGTGTCTACCACAATATATTTTGTTATTGATTGTCCAGCCCCATTGCAAACAGACATGCAATAGTACAATGGTCCATCTTTGACCCAGAAGTGGAGAGTCCTGACCCATCAGCAAGGCAGCAGCAGCGCTTTCTGAACCGAGTCAATAACCAAACACTGCTCTTCTCCAGCAGCCATTGAACATCACATAAAACAAACTGACAAGCTCCACTTGAGTTGCTAGGTAACAAGGCACCGTCCTTGTGACTTGATAATCGGGAGGTTTTTGAAACTGCTTGTTTTCCAGACACCAGAAAACATAAACTTACTTCCATAAAAAAGTTGGACATTGTTGCTTTAGCGCTTGGACTGCTACCAGAAAATGGAAGGACAAAAAGATGCAAAAAGTAAATTTTGGATATTAGGTAGAAACTGAGAAAAAGTCCTGTTTATTTTTAACCTTCTAAACTATTTTATTGATATACTGAAAAAAAAATACATAAACATCTTTCATATCCTCGACAACATCTGCATTGAAATGCTAATGATTGATTCCTGCAGCAGAGTAAACATCTGATTAAAGGAACAGTTCACCTTTTCTGAGTAACGTCAGCCTCTTTACAACAAGTTTCACCATAAAGAGGCTGCAGAGAGTCGTCACTCTTCAGATATTTCAGAGATGTTCCTGCATGCAGAGCGAAGGAGGGGCTCCTCAGAAGAAACAGTCTGACCCCTCAACACACACTTAACTGACAGACAGGTTGCAATAATACTTCAAAACAGACAGAAAGCACAAAAATCAGCATCTGAAGACAGAAAGGTTTCAGCAGACGTCTGTGGTTGGAGAGCAGAAAGAGGGCGTGGCCTCAGACTGGTCCGTAAACTGGTAGAGGGGTTTATCAGGGTGTCGTCACCAACATGGGGCAGAACACATTTAGGTCGGTGAAGTAGAGCTGCACAGTCTTTATTTTACAGTCTGGAGTTGTTGTGATGAGGCGTTCAGGGGAAGGCACGGTGGCATCTGATTGGTCGAGATCAGCCTTTCTCGGTTGGCTCAGGCATGGCAATCCGTCAGTCATCATCATCATCACCGCCTCCTCACTCTGCCTTGTCCTTCCTCTTGGCGGTGAACGGCACTTTGTTGGCTACTGTAGAGCCCACGCTAGAGACGCCGCCGGCCACGGCGGAGACGCCGCCCTTCACCAGCCCCACCCCCATCGACGGCACTGTGGTCACCGCCGACTTGGTGATCTCCAGGCTCTTCCCACCCACCCAGGCGACTCCGCCCACCGCGGCACCGACTACGCCCTTGGTGACGTTGAAGAGGCCGCCGGTGACCCGCCACACCATGCCGGGCGGAGCGACGGCGTGATCTTTACCGGGGTCTGGAATGCAGATCAAACAGAGTTTGGATTTATTGCAACTTTCATATCAATCTGAAGGAAGAACTTTAAATTCTACTTGATTATAATACATAGTTGCCATAAGTTTGAACCGGAAGTGATCCATGCCATCTCGGTAAGCATCAAAGCACTGATGAACCATGGGTTAGAGACCAACAAAAGGAAAATATATGGCCACTCTTGACCAATGTGCAAGAGAAAGATAAATGAACAAAATGGCTGCTGTCGGGATGGACCCATATGAAGACAAAGAAGGAAAATATGCCAGATGATGTGGACAAGCTGCCTCCGATCTCATTCTATGACATAGTTTGCTACTTGGTGAACAGATAGTCCACCATCTGGAGGAATTTTGCAGCTTGAAATCCATGGACACATACAATCAATGTTTGAACGGATTTGTAAAGGACGTACAAACTCTTCGTGTGAATAAGTTCTGGTGACTGGCAGAATACGTACATGCAGCAACATCCACATAGGCTACATGTCCGTCACATGCTAGTTCACCAATAAGTATTGCAGTAAGTATCACTGATATTCATCTTAATTTTATACAAAGGTGGGTGGAGTTCTCAAAACTTGTGACTGAGCAGTAGTTGTAATGTCCTTATATTGATTATAAGTTAGATAGAAAAAAGGCGAGAGCAAGTTCTAAGCTGGTTCTTGTTTATTGTTGTTGTAGCAACTCCACAGCAACTGCCTATCAAAGTTCCTGGAAGTATGATGTCATATGACAACTATGTTCAAACATCTCAGACTTGATTTGATTGCGTCATGGAGAAGCACTAGAGTCATTTCAAGTCACTTTGGAGATCCTCAGGAGGCTAGGTCGCCATGTTTGACCAAAAGGGGTCTGAACTGGTGCACAGGGTGCTGCGACACAGACAGCTGCAGCTGGACACAGACACTGATCCTGCTGACAAAACAACTGGTTCTGGAGTAGCAGCAGCAACATCCGAGCCTATATTGCACCAGTGATCTGATGTACCAGCGATTAGACACATCCCTCGGCTCGGCGCTTACCCTCTGGGGACTGGCTGTCGGCGGGCTCAGCTTCGTCCGAGGCCAGGCTGGTCCCGGGCTGCGGCTCCACGTTCACGCTGTTCACGTCCTGGGGAAAAACCCTGAAGAGTCACCAGGAATTACAACAAGATGGAGTCTAAGTACTAATTATACCAGCTGGGAACATTAAAACTACGTACTCCACTCCTGGTTTTTATTATAAAGACTAAAACACATAAATTTAAACAAGGAACTTGAGCTGCTGGATGGACGGACAAAGATAAAAATAAAGTTGTCAATGCTGTTTAGGAATACTTTATTAAAAGAAAAACATTTGAGGATTAAAAAAAGGCTTAAAATAACTTTGGTGTTGTTTTAATATGATCCGGTTTACCAGATGTGCTTGAATGCAGGATAAAAGGAGCTGTAGGGAAATTCAGAGGAATTCAGAAATCCCACCGAATTTCTTAATTCAGAGGGATTTATCAGAACAGAACCAGTGTGCAGTAGCATCTAGTGCTGAAACAATTAATTGATTATTTTAAATAATTTTTGAATAATTTAGTAACTGATTAATCGTTTTAGACTACAGACTCTTTCATTTGCTGACGGAACAACACACTCAGCATAGTAATAAAACAAAAACTGTAAAATAGAACAAATATTTTGCATTTAAAGATTAAAAACCTTCTTTGCCTGTAAATCTGTTCTAACCAGAACTTCTCTATTGGCAGTTTTAACATCATATTTTGTAAAAGTCTCTTATTAATCACATTTTTCTATTCAATTATTAATCAATAAATAATCACATGTTGATGTCAGAAGAATTGTTTAGCTGCAGATACATCTTCAGCTATAAATGGAAAAAAGGTTCACTGAAGGAATGCTGAAAATGTTTTATTTAAACAAGGAATTGAATTGTTTGCATTTTTTAATATGTTTATAATACTGTAAAAAATAAGCTTAAGTGATTAAATGAAAAATCTGAATATTTTAATCTGATTAATAATTAATTACTTCAATCATTGCCACTGCAGCTCCAGTAGGATCTGATCAGCTGTGCAGCGTTTTGGACCGATTGAACACTGGATTTGGACTTCAGCTGATTTTGCTCCAGAACCAGAGATGTTTACATTGTTTTGGATCATTCAGTTCAGAGCAGAGCAGCTTTGGACCTTATGCTGTAACAGAGTTCTGGTTCGGTCCATCTTCCTGTCCGCAGCTTAGGCACAGCTGGGACACTTCTCTGGCTGTGTCTGGTGTCACTTTCGAAAGTTTCCCTACAGAATGTTGCAGTGAACACTTTGGTTCCTCATGTAAACATTCTGCATGAGTTCAGGAGGTAAACGGAGCTGAGTCGTCTGGTACCGAACCAAGTGGACTGGATATGTTCAGTGTGATTATCAGTAGATAATCTGATCCAGAACCGCACAGCATTCTGGGAGATGTAGGCAGAGGACAGGCTTTAGCTTCTCAACCTCTGAAGGCTATCTAAGCTGTGTTGGCAGGCCTGTCACGATAACAAATGTTACTGGACGATACATTGCTCCAGAAGTTATTGTGATAAACAATAATATTGTTGTTTACAGACCATTTTCACGTGATATAATGATGACGGCACAATAATAATGCAAGGAAACATTCTGATAGATCAATATACTTTAACTTCTAATGAACATTTAACACTGCAACTAGAAGACATTTTAAATATCCAAAATAAATAAACAAAACAACAGAAACAACAAATAAAGTGAATTATTAAGTCTCAGTAAACAAAACTGTCCTTCAAAATAAGGACTAGTTGAGACCAAAGACTGAAGACTTTTTGTTATCCAATTTTTGGTAAAAAGAGAATAATAAATTAAAACGTTACATTATTTTGACAGTTCAAAAGATGAGTAGCATCAACTAACTCATTCACTCTTTGGTTACCTAGCAACAACCTGCTAGGTAACTTGCACAACAGCAGTTTTGCTACTGTGCCTAAAAACTACTTAAAATAATAAGGATAAAAAAAATTATGATGCACAGTGAAAATTTTGGATAAAACAGAAAAGGTCATGCCACCAGTATTTCAGATACTTGAAACAAAAACTAATTAATAATGATCGATAGATTGATATGAAAAACTGCATCAGATAGCTTTACCTGCTTCTAACAGAGGTCAAACTGCAGGTTTGTGATGTTGTGGTTCAACTTTTCCTAACATGAACCAGGTTGGGTCCACCAGCCCAGCTTTCCCCTGGTCTCCTAACCAAACCAAACCAAGCCCAGCCTTCTGGCTGTTTAGCTTGCTGCTGAACTGTTTTCTTCGCCCTAAATGCAAACCAGACAGCGAACTGGTTTGTTATGAAACTCTGAACCTTGGGAAAAAGTCTCGGGAGGGTTGGGAAAGGCTGCGGCCTCCTGGTGTCTGATCATTCCTTCGATGGGAAGGAAAACTGAACCAGACACAGAGATCACTGTTGGAGCTCAGAGTCGTGTTTAAACATGTAATTATCTAACATGTTTTCAGCTCACTCTCACTCTGGAAGGTTCTGTTTGGCTGGTTTTTAATCACATTTAGTAAAAATTTCAACATATTTTTGACTAGTTTTGGCCGTGTTGCCTGAATGCTCCATCTTGTTGGAGATGTGACACCATGATGTTAACTTCTTCACATTTCAGTGAAACAACATGAAGCTTTGAGCTTCACATCTCATCATTATGCTCTAATCTGAGCTTTTTCAGGAGATTTATCCTGAAAGCAGATTTTCTTCCTGTCTGTTTTTCTTGTGACCCACAGCTGCAGGTTTTTATCTTCTATCCAGGCAGTCAGAATAAAAAACAACAACCTGGTGTTTCAGTTAGTTGGACCAGCTGCAGTTTCTGCTCCAGGGCTTTTAAATGTGAAAACAAGCTCTAACTGTGTTCCTGATCCACATCATCACTCCGGACCTCAGCAGCGCGGAGGAAAAACTTGGAGCAAGCTGCGCTTTAATGGGGATACTGGTGCGTCCTTACCTTCACCATTGTTCCCAGTGCTTCTGGCTGGAACACCTGAGCCAGCAGCAGATTGAGAAGTGGGCCTCGGTCTGGGTTTTGGAGGGGGAACCTGCACCCTGCAGCTGTCGGTCCGTCAGTCCGTCAATCCTCCAAACAACCAACTTCTCCAGAGTTTCTGCAGACCCGCTGCTGCTGCTGCTGCTGCTGCTGCTCTTCTCGCTGCTGCTTCTGCCGACGTGGCGCCTTCACCAAGCACACGCACTCATGGACACGCAGACATCCCGCTGTCAAAGTACAGGTAGTAACGCACTGCACTTCCGGTGAAGACCTCCAAAGTAAAACTCCTCACTTAGTCGAGCTAAGGTCTGACAGACGAATGGATGGATACGCAAACTATACTTGACAATACTTCAATAAGGTCTTACAAAAATAGCATAAAAAGCTTGAAAAATAGAATGAAAATAAAAAAATGTTTGCGCTTCAGTTGTTGCCTGCTTGTTTTTTTTTCATGACAGTATGTGTGATTTGTTCATATTTTTCTGCTCATTAAAATTAAAATGTTGCATCTTCAGAAGCTTTACCTAATCCACCTATTAAATCAACAATATGCAATTGTTTTGAATCATGTATTTAGCTGCAACAGTTAGATATTTTTTAAGACAGCAGCTTCATATGTACTAAGTTTTCATATTAATCTTTATTGGACATTTATTATGAAAACAGGAAGCAGGGTGTGGTAGCTCTTGACGCTCCAGCTCCGGATCCTTCCCCGGATCCTGCATCAGCAGCTGCTTTTACTGCCTCGCGTTGTCTGAAGTCTCATAAGTTTAAGTTTGAAGTATTTTCCGTAAGTTCAACATAAAACATGCACTTTAACTCAAATCTGGTGGAAATATAGGCAGCAATAAAACCATAAAATTAAAGCGAACGAAGGAGAAAGAGTGAAGGGTCAAGAAAGGTTGTGATGTTGGCAGCAGACATCACACTGACCAGTTACCTGGATGACTGAGCCAATAATCAGAACCCCTCCTGAGATCCAGGTGCTACCACAAGCAACTCAGGATGGTTCTGATTAGCTGTTGTGTTTGGACCATCCTCCTGTTGAGGACCCATTTTGAACAAAGCTTCAGCTGTCACACACTGAAGATCCACTCAGGTCCTGCAGCCCAAATCATAACTTATCCACCACTGTGCTTTAAAGTTGGTGTGAGGTGTGTCTGCTGATCTGCTGTGTCCAATCTCCTCCATCATGGTTCTGTCCGTCCTGGTTCTGTCCATCACAGTCCAACAGCATCTCCACTCTGGTCTCTTCTGTCCAGAGGACATTGTCCCAGAAGTCTTGTCCTTCATCCATATGTGGCTCTGCCAACCTCAGTCTGGCGGCCATCTTGTTTCTAGAAAGAAGAGGCTTTCTCCTTCAACCATTCCAAAGAGCGCAACTGGTTCCTAGTCATAATCTTCGACCTTTTACCTGCTAATGGAGGCTTGTAAAGTTTGAGGTGTAGCTCTGGGGTTTCTGGTTGTTTCTCTTATCTTCACACTCTAAATCTGCTGGACATCCACTCCTTGGCAGCCGATGATATGTTTTCTCATCGGCTGCCAATGAGAAAACATCGTTCTCCATCATTCTCTCTGGAGAACGATGGACTGGAGATGACTGATCCAGTTCTAGAGCAGAACCAATACTGTTAGTTCTGATTTCTTCTCTCTCTAGACTTTGGTTAATCATTTTTTGTGTTGTTTGGAATATTGTTGTCTCTGGTTCTGGAGGCTGTCCAGTTGGAAAAATGTTTGATCTTAATATCTTACTACCGTACAATTGTTATGGTGTGTAACTATGACAACAAGGTATTGTTTTTACAACTGGGATCAGGTGATGAGCATTTGAAAAGCTGAACCCTACCCCAAATCCCAAAAGAGCTAAAAAGGAGAGAAGAAAGAAGCTCAGACCCTCTCTTCCATCCATCATAATGGACAGCGATCATATCCCGTACTCCAACATCTTTTTTACCATATGGCCAGACAGAGATTTAAAGAAGAGCAGAAAAAGCAAAGAAGGTGGATTAGCAGAACTGCTACCAACTGATGGTGTCATTCAGGAAATGTTACTGCCCAAGTGCTGAGCTGTTATATGCCATGAAAATCATGAATCTGTTATGCAATAACAAGGTCTTCAGTCAAAAGCTTTATTACAAGATTTATTGCAAAATTGACTGCTACTGGAGATCCTTCCTGTCCACAGCATCGCCATCCTGGCAGCAACACTTAATTTAATTTAACTTAATTGATCCTATTGGGACAAATTATTTAATTTATTTGTATATTCATTTAATCAAATTAATTTATGAAAATCAATTTATTTATTTATTGTCATTTTGTTTTAAATATGATGGGTGTATTTATCTATGTAATGCATCTGCTACAATTTTAACATTTTAGCCCAAACTCTACCTGAATCAGAATCATGCAGGCAGCTATCTTTTAGTTCAGGCGCTTCTTCGGTAGCTCTGTTTGGGGTCCTCAGTGGCGCCGCTCTCAGGGCAATTGTAACAAATGTTAACAGAAACGAATAGAATTGACAAAAATATTCCGTGAAATCGGGCTTTAGGGGACTTTGGATTCTTGGACAACCAGCGATGAATCTCGAGCTGCTCGGTAAATATATAAATAAGCATCTTTTTGTTTCTGCGGCTCAGTTTTTCTGCAGCGCTCCTGTCTTGTTGTGGTTATCTTCCTCTGTTAGCCGAGGACGCTAACAGCTAAAATTCTGGTCACAGTACAAATAAAAACAATTAAAGTTGTTAACATAGGTTAAGCTGCCTAGACTGAACGGGTAAATAAGAACAAACTGATTAATATTTACAAATGAATCTTTTTAATTTTAATACAAACAGGAACTGTCAGATAGCTACATTTAGCATACATTGTTCGGTTATATTAAATCTAATAACGCCTGGAAATAGTGAGGCCCTATGCTGCCAGCTGATGTAAAGTAATCAAACTATTTATAGATTTAACGTTTGGTTACTCAGGTTTGTTACCGTGGAAACACCGAAGTAAATGGAGCAAAAACACTTTATTTATTATGAGATGAGGCAAAGGGAGTGTATTTGTTTACCACCAGTCAAACAGTGATTCCAGGTTTTTCTATGGGAAGATAATATCGAATAAAACATATTTTAAACGAAAATAGACTAACTATAAATAACGCGGAAAAGAAACTGTAAAATTAGTTATATTTAGTTTAGTAACTTTTGGAGTAAATGTTTAGGAGTCGTTTTACTTCACTGAACTTTTTAAAATTATTATATTATTGTGAGGTACTCTTGAGTAAAATCTTTGAATACTCTCACCCACTGCGGTTAACCTCACTGGATAAAAAAAGCTTGTTGAGGAACAATAGAATTTATGTTAAAGTGATACCTCTTGTTTCTACACCAGCTTTGTTGCTTAATGTTGTTTTCTCTCTGCTGAGCCTGTTGAAACATTTGGAGATCAATAAGCTACTACAAACAATACATATTGTCACTGGAACTACTTTACCCTGTTCTAACATATAGACTTTACCCACTGGGGGCATTCATTTCATAAGTTAAGATAGAAAAACAGAGGTGAAAAAGTCTTCTAGAACTTATTTTATAAGGTTATTTTTATGTTTATTTTATCTTCATCTCAAATGCACCAGAATTTGCACAGATCTTTGTATCTATGTCTCTCTGATGTCATTCTAAATCAGATGTCACGATCAGTTACTCGGTACTTAATAGCCTTTTTTATCAAACACTTTTACTTTAACTTGAGTATAAACACAATGAAGTGGTGGTATTCATACTGCAGTACAGTTTTTGGCTACTCTACTCAGCTTTGCTAATAACTTATTTTTTTCTATAACTGGAGAGTTTCTGCTGAGATAATATCCATCTTCTATGTGTTGGTCAGGACTCAGGCAGCAGTAAAATACCTTTACAATAATCTATTAAAAATGAAAGCATGCACAAGGTTTTCCCTTCACTAAACATATTGCATCAGTGTTACAACATTTAGGTATATTCTGCAGTTCATAACCAATTATTGTCTAAATTTTAAAAGCTAACCATCATCGTAAAGGTTGGATAACAGAGATGTAGTGGTCTCTAGAAAGTTGTAACTTAGCAGTTTGCCAGTTCAGTTTCCAGATTTCTGTCAAGCTAGGCCAATGTAATGTTGATATTGTAGTTTTGACTCGCTCGTGATTCAATCTTGTAAATGAGATCAGAGCTGTAGAATCTAAAAAGTTGCCAAATAATGAACAGAATATTTGGGACAATGTTTGGGGACCTTTGCTGAGTAATTTCACACAGAAACCAGTAAAAATGTTATTTCTTATATGTTGAAGCATCACTGAAATGCTCTGACCGCTGTTTAAAACTCTTATTCCTTCTGTTTTCACTATCTTTTCCACTGAATGTTTCAGTTTATGACGTGCCTCAGGTCTCCTGTATATGTTGCTGTTTTGATGACTTTAACATTGAACCTGTTTTTTTTATTATTATTTCTTCTGTAGAATCGTTTGGGCAGAACTACCCAGAGGTAAGCCACCGTGTTTTAATCCTCCAGCAGCTTAATGAGGAGTTAGGAATCATCTTGGTTAATATTTGTCTCCTGTAGTTGGTTAGTAGAGTGTTGTTGGCTCCATCAGCTGTGATAACTTTGAATTTTTGTGTTCAGGAGGCAGATGGCACGCTGGACTGTATCAGCATGGCGCTCACCTGCACCTTCAACCGCTGGGGCACCTTGCTGGCCGTGGGCTGCAACGACGGCCGCATCGTCATCTGGGACTTCCTCACTCGGGGAATCGCTAAGATCATCAGCGCACACATTCACCCCGTCTGCTCCCTGTGGTGAGACACGGCCGTTCAGGCTGCAGGTTTCCGTCACAATGAAAACGTTTTATGACAATACGAAGTAAATCTGGTCTGATCTGTGGAAATGGAGACAGGATCTGCTGCGTCTTATGAAGATAGATTTTGTGCTGAAGTCTCATGTGAATGTTGTATTTTTGTTGGGTCCAGTTGGAGTCGAGACGGACACAAGCTGGTGAGCGCCTCGACGGACAACATCGTCTCTCAGTGGGACGTCCTGACTGGAGACTGTGACCAGAGGTTCCGCTTCCCGTCCCCCATCCTCAAGCTGCAGTACCATCCCAGAGACATGTGAGCGTCTCAGCGTCCGTCTCTACCCAGCAGGACTGAACCGTCATGGTCCTGACCAAACGCTGTGTGTGTTTCAGAGACAAGGTGCTGGTTTGTCCCATGAAATCAGCTCCGGTGCTGCTGACGTTATCAGACTCGAAGCACGTGGTCCTGCCTGTGGACGACGACTCGGACTTGAACGTGGTAGCGGCGTTCGACCGGCGGGGGGAATATATTTACACCGGCAATGCCAAAGGAAAGGTTGGTAAAGTGTTGGGTCATTAAAGGGTCAGGTCCTTAAGGGTGGGTATAGAGTTTTGTGGGTGAACTGGGTGGGTAAAGGGTTGAGTTGGTAAATTGGGTCAGTTAAGTTCAGGGTTTGGTGGATGAACGGTTGGGTTGGATTCCTGGTCTGGATGGACGGAGGGTCAGTCTGAGACAGAGACATCACCATGATCTGTCTCGTTGCAGATTCTGGTGTTAAACACCAACACTCAGGAGCTGGTGGCGTCCTTCAGAGTTACGACCGGCACCAGTAACACCACAGCCATCAAGTCCATAGAATTCGCTCGAAAGGGCAGGTGAGGTCCAGAGGGGCTCTCGGTCCAGTTTGTCTGGTTCTGTTGGGGCTCTATTGTCACATTCTGAATATTAAACGCTCTAGATGATGCGGTCGTTAAAAGTCCTCGTCTCCACCATGTTCTCCTCCTGCAGCTGCTTCCTCATAAACACAGCCGACAGGATCATCAGGGTGTACGACGGCAGAGAGATCCTGACCTGCGGCCGGGACGGTGAGCCAGAACCCATGCAGAAGCTGCAGGATCTGGTCAACAGGTACGCGGCGCCACTCTTAACTCGGGTGCCGTCAGGGTGTGGACTCCTAAAACAACTGTTTTCTTTCCAGGACTCCTTGGAAGCGCTGCTGCTTCTCCGGCGACGGCGAGTACATCGTAGCCGGCTCGGCCCGGCAGCACGCCCTCTACATCTGGGAGAAGAGCATCGGGAACCTGGTGAAGATTCTGCACGGCACCCGAGGAGAGCTGCTGCTGGACGTGGCGGTGAGAACGATACCCGTCGCTTTCTGCTCTGTGTTGCTCCAAATGCTTTAATCCTGCCTCTGCTTCCCTCCAGTGGCATCCTGTTCGACCCATCATCACCTCCATCTCCAGTGGAGTGGTGTCCATCTGGGCCCAGAACCAAGTGGTACGACAGACGTCAGCTGCAATTAGATCAGTCGACAGCTTGCCGTAGAAGAGTTTTCACCTGATATTCAATCTGTCACTATCAAACCACATTGTGTTTCTGTCTCTCTCTCACTCTGTGTGTGTGTGTGTGTGTGTCTGTGTGTGTGTTTTGTGTAGGAAAACTGGAGCGCTTTCGCTCCGGACTTCAAAGAGTTGGACGAGAACGTCGAGTATGAGGAGCGGGAGTCAGAGTTTGACATTGAGGATGAAGACAAAAGTGAACCGGAGCAGACGGGTAACTATCGGGCTGCTGGTTCTGTTGGGCCGCTGGTACTATTGAGCTCTGGGTTCTAAAGCCGCTCGTGTTTTTGGTCTGGATTTGTTTTCCCGTTTGTGTCCTTGCGGCTCAGAGGTGACCTTGGAGCTGACCTTGGTTTCCTGTTTCAGGCGCAGACGCTGCTGAGGATGAGGAGGTGGACGTCACCACGGTGGATCCCATCGTCGCTTTCTGCAGCAGGTAAACATGAGGGGGCTTAACAGGACTCTGAAAAGTGTGGCATGCATTTCTATTCAGTCCCATACACACTAAAAGCCAAGAAAATGTCTCAGATTTTCATTTATTAAAAAGCATAAAAAGCAAAAACAATACATAAATCATTTTCATGTGAATGAAAATGATTTATGTCTTAAAGTCAATGGAATTGACTTTAAGTTGGTCATACCCATGAAATCCTACTAAAGTTTACGGGAAGTTCTAATGGCGCCAGATCTGACCTCCACCAGAAAGAACCAACTATTTTGGAGTTCAAAGTTGATGACACAAATATTATCACCATTTTTCTTTCAAAACAAAAACTTAATTTACATTTTTCTTTAGAAATTTTAATTTTTTTTAATCTTCATAGTCTCATCCTTCTGTTATTGTGATTTATAGTCAGTTGTTTATTTTTAAGAATGTGCACATCTTTAATTTTAATTAAATTAATTAGCATATCACATTTCAGCTGCAAGGCAAAGTGCTTTACGCCATTAAAAACATAATGCCGTTCCCAATTATGAAACAAACAATAAACATCAAATAACATCAACATCCTCAGACAAGTTCACATCAGATTTATTGATCAGTCTTCCAGTTATTATGAACCAAAGGTAACTGTAAACAGGTGCAGCATTCAGCTTCTATACACCACTAATCTGGAACAAACTTCCTGAAAACTGCAAAACAGCTGAAACACTGTTTCAGACTCTTAAAACTCACCTGTTTAGAGTTGCTTTTGAAACATTATAAATGAAACATTGATAAACATTCTGATGTGTAATACTACCGCCAGACAAAATGTTATGTTTCTGTTGCTGACTGTTGTCTCCTACGACTTTGTATTTTTGTGTTTTTATGATGTGAAGCACTTTGAACTGCTTTGTTGCTGAAATGTGCTATACAAATAAACTTAATTGATTGATTGATTGAATGTTGAAGACACAAATATTATCACTATTTTTCTTTAAAAAGAAAACACTTGATTTATGTTTTTGTTTAGAGATTTTATGGTTCTAAAGTGTGAGGATCAGATGGGTTTTGGTGCATAAAATTCCAGGAGCAGCATTGTCCCACACTTTGATAATGAAATATCTTTATAATTAGTGTTTTTATTTTCTGTTTATAACCAGAAAATAAAGATTCTCAGGTGAATCTTTACTCCTACCTTTCGAACCTCCTCTGCTCACATCGGAGCCAGTAAACGTTCTCCAGTTTTTGAGTCTCTGTTTGTTTGTGCAGTGACGAGGAGCTGGAGGACAACAAGGCCCTGCTGTACCTGCCCATCGCCCCTGAGGTCGAGGATCCAGAGGAGAACCCATTCGGGCCGCCGCCGGACACCTCGGTGCCGCCCGGCGCCCCGGACGACTCGCTGCCAGGAGGCGGTGACAAGAAGCAGAGGCAGCCGTCATCTGAAGGGGGCCCGGCCAAGAAGAAGGCCCGCACTACCACCATTGAACTGCAGGGGGTGCCCAGCGACGGTACGAAGGGCCACTACACCGGGTCTGGTTCTGCTGAGGAGGATAGATGGGTTTCTGTTTGTTAAATGAACATTTCCTGGACTTATTTATGAAGCAATAAATCAGTTAACAGCGATATAAATTAAAATGAACTCAGTAATTTTTATTTGTATGATTTATCTTTTTATTTCTCTTTTCTCTCTCGTCATCCAGTTTTTGTTAGAAAAATGTTCAGTCTGGTGCTTTGGTCTCCACTATTACTTGAAAATGGTCTCAAAACAATAATATCGTTTATCTTGGTAACTTCTGGAACAACAAAATGTGTTATTGTGACAGGCCTATTATTTATCAATGTGTTCTTATCCAAGAATCCAGAATGTCTCTCTTAAAGTTTCCCCAGCGTCCTGAAGGTCCGACCTTTCTTTTGTTTCCTCAGAAGTGCACCCTCTGCTGGGTGTGAAGGGGGACAGCAAGTCCAAGAAGAAGACAGCAGGTCGGCCCAAAGGCTCCAAAGGTAAAGACAAAGACTTCTCCTTCAGGCCAAAGCCCTACAAGGGCGAGCGGCCCCCGTTCCCCATGGGGCCCGAGGCCCTGAGCAGCTCTGGCCTGGGGGGAGGAGGAGGAGGAGAAGGAGGGATGAAGGTCAGGGCAGAGGGGGCCCTGGCACCAGGTAAGCCCAAACCCCCACCCCCACCTGCTGCTGCTGCTGCTGAGTGTGGCTGACCCGCTTAACAAACCCGGCCTGTCCCCAACCCCTCTGTGTGCCGCTTTCAGCCCCCGCCCCTCACCTTGAACCACCCAGCTGCCTGCTGTTCTACACCTGATTCACCTGTAAACATGAAGATCTGCTCCAGTATCTGACTGATGCGGCTGTACAATAAGTCAATTATATTCCCATAGCCATGCGATCTGATAGAATATTAAATATATAGAATATCAACTGAACTCTGATCCAGAACCGCACAGCATTCTGGGAGATGTAGGCTGAGGTAAACCTGTGGCTGCTCAACATCTCACTGCTAGCTAAGATAGGTTAGTGGAATCAACTCTCTCACTCTTTGGTTGCCTAGCAACTCACTCATTCCTTGGTTACCTAGCAATGACCTGCTGAGTTTAATGCCCCGCCTCTTTGCTTCATCCTAGGCTCCATCATTAAAACACAGACACATGGAAATCCTTCAGATGTATGGCAGATGACAGATTTAACATGCATATCAATAAAAAAATTAATTACAGATCACACAAAAGTTGATAAATACATAAAATATACAGTAATTAACCACTATAACTATAAGTATGTAACTCCTAAAAAGCTTTTGAGCTTCTTTTTTAAAAATTGACTGCTGTTCCGCTTTAATTGGAGTTAACAGTAGAGAGTTTCACTGTTTCATTGCTCTTTAAGTAAAGGTGCATTTGAGAAAATTTGTTTTTGCTCGAGGAATTTGAAAATGTCCTTCAACTGCAGCTCTAGTTGACATATTCTTAGAACTAGTTAAAAATAAAAAACATGGAGTGAAAACTGAGGGTAAAACAGGAAAAGTCATTCTACTGGTTTAGCAGAATTTCAGATATTTAAGACTAATAACTAATCAATAATTATCAATATCGACTGATATAAAATGCTTGTGTTGTGATAAATTTTTCAGCCATATTGTCCAGCCCTACTGACTGAGGATAGGTGAAAGCTGCTGCAGCCTCTGATCCAAACGGGTTTTAGTCGGGTTCTGCTTGGTGGTTTCCCTGCAGGCGAGCTGATTGGTCCAAATGAACTTCCTGCTTGACCTTTGACCCTCCTGCTCCCTCTCCCGCCTCGCTCCGTGGATTTTCTGTGTGACCTGCTGTGGTTCTGCTCGGGTTCTGGCTGCTGTGTCCCAGATGTCTGTCATGTATTAATGTTGGACCTGAAAGCTGCAGCTTCATGTGTTTATTCAGAATCGCCTCTGCAGGCCTGGATTTCTGATTTAGGACCAGCGTCTTCCTGTTTGACCGTTTCTGACTGAAATTCACTAAATTAGATTTTTAAACAGATTTCTGTTGCAGCGGCTTCGGCTCGGCATCTTTGACCTCTGACCTCTGACCGTCCTCTGACCATCTTCTGCCTTCCTGCAGGGAGTCTGGTATCTCAGGCATTCAAGCAGCACAACATTGGAGGGATGGACTGATGGCGAGGAGCGCCGATCACCTCAGACAAACGGACTCAAACTCCATGTTGTGAACAGACTGAATGAATTCCTGCTGAGCAGATCTGAGATCAACCTCACAGGAAATCTCCTGGACTCGGATCTCCGACCAGAACCGGGAAGCAGCAGAGATCCACACGTCCTCCTATCTCTCTAGGATTCGTCTTGTATAGAAAACCTTCATGTCCTCGTAGTCTGTTGCCCTTCCTGTTTTTATACGTATTAAACTGTGTGATTTATAGTCAGTTCTTTGTTTTTTAATGATCAGGTGGTTCTGGAACAGCTGAACCATCACAGGTTCTAAACAACTCTGACGGGTTCGGAACAAACAAAATTGGTGTCAAACGTTTGTGCAGCAAAAATGTTCCATTTGTGCTGCTATCATTGTGAAGAAATGAATAAAAAGGTTTCCAGAGGTCAACGAAAATGAATGTTGGAAATGTCACTTTGCCTCAGTGCTGAACTATGAACATGAATAGATTCACTTTAACAGATTAAATTAATTTTGAACTAGGTCTTATTTAGAATTTACAACAAAAAAAAACTGATGTAGTTTGTGATCACTAGGGGGCGCTATTAAACCCATTGTACTTCTTAAAGACATAAAATACTTCAAAACGTGGGATAGCCATCTAATGAGCCTTTTCAAGCTTCATGACTGACAGTCATCAACACTTAACTTCATGTCTACTTAAAGCTGGTTGACCTCATGACCTTTAAAACATATTAATATGTTTCAAAGCCAAAACAGCACAAATGGAAATTTTGCTGGATGATCATGGACAAAATTTGCTTAATGAGGGAGGGAGATGGTTGACCTTTCATGACCTCTGGAAACACTTATTAACTTTAAAATGATAGTGGAAAAAACAAACTCCTTGGCAGCGTTAGCAGAATTTGACGCGATGGTCCCTGAACATTTTCGAAGTCATACTCTGCTCAATGCAAAACAACCAGGGTTGGGCCGTGCAGTGAACGTCCAGTTACTCCAGAACCCATGCATACAGCATGAAACACCTTCAGACACCGATGCATTGAGTAAAACCAGCATGTTTGGACTAATTGTGATCATAAAAAAGTTGTTCTGACAGCTGAGTTTGTCTAAATAATCCTGAATGAGGCTCATGTTTAATGATTTTAGTCAGAACCAAACAACTGAGGCACAGTAAACGGTTTATTTTTTATTCCTCAGAAAGATTGGTACTTACTGATCTGTGAAGAGATACATGTTGGTGACAGAGTAACTTGGGAATGTAAAATACCTTGTTATGGGAGAAGTAGGATATTTAATAGGTTTAAGCTCCACCCCTAAGCTGTCCTACCTGAACTGAAGCAGGAAACGGTTTATGATCGTTGGTTCCTGCAGAGAGACTCCCAGACGATCAGATTCACCTTCAGACCAAACTAGCAGCTTCCTCTGAGTGAGTCCAGCTGCAGGAGAGAAAAGTGGAAACCTCCAACTCTGCTGCTTCAAGCTGCTCACATTGAAGGTGAGTTGGACCAAAACACTCAGAGTCACTTTGAGGGAAGTTAGTAGAGGAGGGAGGGAGCCGAGACTGACTGGACCTTCTGTGTTTTCAGCTTCACTCAGAGACAAAATGGCTTCCAGGTTAGAGGAGGATCTCTGCTGTCCGGTCTGTTATAATGTCTTTAAAGATCCTCTTGTTCTATCATGTAGCCACAGCTTCTGTAAGGAATGTCTGAAGAGCTGGTGGAGAGAGAAACCAGCAAGAGTGTGTCCAGTTTGTAAGAGGAAATGTTTAAAGAGTGATCCACCTTGTAACCGGGTTCTGAAGAACCTGTGTGAGTCTTTCTTACAGCAGAGCGATCAGAGAATTCAGAGGATCTCTGCAGTCTGCACTCTGAGAACCTCAAACTCTTCTGTCTGAACCATCAGCAGCCAGTGTGTCTCATCTACAGAGATTCAGAAAAACACACCAACCACAGATTCAGACCCATCGATGAAGCTGCTCAGGAACAAAAAAGTACCTTCAGGAAACTCTAAAAACTTTAAAGAAGAACTTGGATCTCAAGAAGGAAGTTAAAAAGAAGTTTGATCAGACAGCAGAACACCTGGAGGTCCAGGCCCGACACACAGAGAGGCAGATTGTTGAGCAGTTTAAGAAGCTTCACCAGTTTCTAGCAGAGGAAGAGGAGGCCAGGCTGGTTGCACTGAGGGAGGAAGAGGAGCAGAAGAGAGGGATGATGGAGGAGAAGATGGAGGGGGCTCTGAGCAGAGAGATAGCAGCTCTTTCAGACACAGTCAGAGCC
>NW_015113275.1:0-1366 GCF_001443285.1 Poecilia latipinna | reverse complement strand
TCTGGAAATATGCGTCTCCTTTTCTCTCATGATGAGTCGAGTTCTACAGAATCCAGACCTGAATGTTTGTGATTTTCTTCTAAATCTGTAAACTGCACAGTGGCGCATTTGGTAGAGCTGTTGCCCTGCAGAATCTGCAGCAAGAAGGTTCTGGGCTCGATTCCCGGCCCAGGGTCTTTCTGCATGGAGCTTGCATGTTCTCCCTGTGTATGCGTGGGTCCTCTCTGGGTACTCTGGCTTCTTCCCACAGTCCAAAAACATGACTGTTAGGTTAATTGGTCTCTCCAAATTCTCCCTAGGTGTGAGTGTGTGTGTCCTGTCTGTCTCTGTGTTGCCCTGCGACAGACTGGCAGCCTGTCCAGGGTGACCTTGCCTCTTGCCCGATACGTTCGCTGGAGACAGGCACCAGCATTCCTCCCGACCCCACTAAGGGACAAAGCTGTAAGAAAATGGATGGATGGATCTGGAAACTTTATTAGCTACACTTTTCTAGTACCAGACAAGAGATGTGAATCTACCGTTCTACCACATCCCAAAGGTTCTCTATTGGATTGAGATCTGGTGACTGTGGAGGCCATTGGAGTTCAGTGAACTCATTGTCCTGTACAAGAAACAGTGTGAGATGATTCACGCTTTATGACATAGCGTGTTATCCAGTAGCCATCAGCAGATGGATACACTGTGGTCATAAAGGGATGGACATGGTCAGCAACAATGCTCAGGTAGGCTGTGGCGTTGACACGATGCTCAATTATCTGACACAAGGCAGGATTGATCCACCTCAAGGTTCGATGTGTTGTGCATTCAGAGATGCTCTTCTGCATACCTTGGTTGTAACAAGTGGTTATTTGAGTTACTGTTGTCGTTCTATCAGCTCGAAACAGTCTGGCCAGTCTCCTCTGACCTCTGGCATTAACAAGGCATTTGCGCCCACAGAACTCACTGGATATTTTCTCTTTTTCGGACCACTATCTGTAAACCCAGATGGTTGTGCATGAAAATCCCAGTAGATCAGCAGTTTCTGAAAAACACAAGCCAGCCGTCTGGCACCAACAACCATGCCACGTTCAAGTCACTTCAACCATCTTTCTTCTCCATTCCGATGCTCGGTTTGGACTGCAGCAGATCATCTTGGCCATGTCTAAATGCATTGAGTTGCTGCTATGCAATTGGCTGATCCAACATTTGCGTGAATGAACAGTTGGGCAGGTGTACCTAATAAAGTGGCCGGTGAGTATATGTCCAGCTTTTATGTTGCCTTTCCCCCAGAGTTAAAGAAATTTGTTCCCATTTTTATTTTCTGGCGCTCAGGTTTTACATAAACCAAAACAATGGTTCTGCAAAGGCGGCCATTAGATGCATGTTA
>NW_015113274.1:273206-295085 GCF_001443285.1 Poecilia latipinna | reverse complement strand
CCTTAAACTTCTGAGAAATAAAACACACAAAATTAAGCTTCTACAGGTATGACAGATTTATAAGAAACGTAACATCGATGTGTTCATGCGCATTACTACAAGGTATGCTGGATTTACGAGGTATGACAGATAGTCAGGAACTCTGTTGCACATGACCTCACGACAATCTTAAGTGATGCTATTTATTTATTTTTATTACATTTTTAACCCTTTGGTGTGTGTCATGATTGAATGAATTATGTTTATGTCCACTAGGTGGCGACCATGAGTTCATGTGAATGTATAAATGTAAAGAACAGAACAATAAAAGTAGAGAGTCTTATGTGTCCCATCCCCAGTTATCCCACATAACAAAGGTATGGGGCCTACAAACCCATGCCCAGGTCCAACCCATGTACGTTCAGCCCATGCTTATGTCATGTGGGTTCAATGCGGTCAACCCACATGGGCTTCCCATGTTGGGCCCATGATACTGAAACTACATGGGCCCCATATAGTATTGCCCATTTTTGCCCCATTCACAGTTAGCCCACATCACTGCTGAATGGGGGCCATACATTTAGCCCAAATGGGCCAGCCCATATGGGTCCCATTTCCGGTTACCATATTGGTCCCATACAGTTAGCCCATATAAAACCCATGCCCACTCATAACCCATGTAGCCCACAACAAACCAAAGTGGGGCCCACCCAGGCATGCTGGCTGGGATTATTGCTTCATTATTGTGTTTAACCTCAGTGATCCTTATACCCCCTCATACAATTCACTGTGCAAAAATGAGATGGGAAGGAGAGACATAACGAGCAACCAAATGCTAAGAAGGAACAAAAAAATATATACTTTGTCTATGATTTATGCTTCAGTATCTGATTGACAACAATAACAGCAGCAACACATGTTTTGTGTAATTGGATGTAAATTCAGTCACTAGAGGGTGTGTATTGGTAGCAAACCTTGTGTTTTATAATAGCATGTTTTGTAGAGTGCATCTAAGGGCTCCACACACATTCCTAATTTTAAGTCAGTTCCATAATAATCCTGTGGTGACCCTCAAAGGAAAATGAAAAATTAGTATCAAAGAAGAAGAAGCAGAAGAAATTTACTTTCAACCACTACCATTCAAGAACTCATAACCAAATTCGAAAACCTCTCACATTGACTCCTCACTCCGAGAAACTGTGCATCAAAGCTGATGTTCTTGCATAGTCAAGTGCATTTAGAAAAACATGTAAACTAACAAAAGAAAAAAAAAAAACCTCAGCAGTGTCACATGTCGCAGAGATATTGATGCGTACTAAGTGTGGGGATTGCAGATGTGAGTTACATTCACACACCAAGGAGTCATTATTGCTGAGGAGGTGAGAAGAGCTTCACGCTGGACTTGAGATAAAGAAGATGGTAAATTGATTTTGGCATCACAAGTGGTGGTAAGTGGCCACTGCTGTCGTGTCTTTGAACCACACTTGAAACAAATAACTTATCAAATGTTTTGAATCAGTCTATGAAAACGTGTGGGGGTGAAGGGAAGACATTTAGCAACAAGTTTGGAGTTTGTCAGAAATTTGTCTATTACTTTTTTTTATTTGCCTACTGAGCTATTTTTTTTTATATAAATTTTTGCTGCTTAACCGGTGCCGACTCCCTCTCCGACGGTCATAATTTGCAGTTAAAATTGCATACCATACAAAAAAATTTTAATGACTGAGTTGAAATAAAAATCTAATAGTATATTTTATAAAATCTACATATGTTCACTTGTTTCATTAAGTCTAATTATTGAAGACTTTGAGGTTATTCAGTTTTGTAACGTTAAATTATTACAACTTTGAGTGAAAAAAGTGAAAAAAAAAAAACGCATTTTCATGTCACAGCCTGTAGCTCTAACTTATGAATACTTATTTTCTAAGCTGCTTAGATAATCCACCAAGCCTATGCAAAAATGCCAAAATTAGTTTGCATAATAGTGAAACTATACTAAAAAAGCAGAGGTATGTATTACATAGTTTCACTGTGTGAAATTGCTTTTATCTATGTGTTAATTAAAATTATTTTTTCTCTTCTTTCATAAGCGCTTCGAAATTTCATCCAGGCAAATGTCCATTCATTATTTTCATTGTCTGCACTCGCTCATGCTTGCATGATTGTCTCTGTCAGTCTGTTAGTGAGCGACGGGGTACGCCCTGGAGAGGCTGCCGGTTCATCCCAAGGCAACAGAGAGACACATGGGACAAATAACCATACACACTCCTTAACCTACCATAGATGTACTTGGTCTGTGAACCGAAGCAGGAGTACCTGGAAAGAACCCATGTATAAAATGCAGATCTAATTGTCAATATTAGGAGCACGAAACATAAATAAAACCTAATACAACACAAAGGGGATCAGCACCAATGTATTTGGTTGAATGATTGAATTTAGCTTCAATTCAATCAGTGAGAAGTATGGAAACACAGATGCAATTTGCCTACAAGAGCTATGATCTTTAGAAATGCCCAAATTTTATTGACTTATAGGTCATGTCAATATAGAATTATAACATAAAGAAAATTTAGCGGGTTTGAAAATTCTATAGAAGCTACATAGCAGTGATTCAGGGATAGCATTACATAATCTCATCTTAAGTGTTGCAGACACTTGGTCTAATGGAGATTTAATCCCCATGACCCAAAGGCTTGAGGAGTCAAACACTTTGGGGCTTTGTTCTGTCTTCTGCAAGTCCTCCTGTCTTCTCTGCCTCTGGCAGATTTTATTTTTTTTTTTTTTTTTTTTTTTTGCATTTAAATAGTGGCTTACATACTGTGAGCTATTTTTAGATGTTGATTTAACATTACAACTGAAGCAATCACAATGAATGCAGTGTGAACTCCTGCAAATCTCAGATACACAGTGAAAGTGCCATGAGAACATCACAATAGTGCAGCACATACCATTCTTTAAGCTAGTGTACACACAATACAAACAAGAAAGACACATCATAAATGTTACAAATATGTTTGATCTATCCAAGGGCTTGGCATTTCACAAAATGTGCTTCATGTTGCAAGCCTTGGACATATGTAGAACATTTGTGAAAAAATAAGCAGTTAACAAAACAAACAGTTAACAAAATACAAGGTACTAGTTCAGTAAATTATTTTACTGTTAAGATCACAGTCGAGATATAGCCAAAGTAGGACAAGACTTAGAAGAATTGCAAAGCAGAGTTTAAATTAAAATATTATGCACACACTATAACTACCCATTAAAAAAACAATAGAATAATCATGGCATGTGACATTGCAAGGGGAAAGTTTCTTGTCTTGAAAGAAAGCAGTGTAGACCAGCTGATCTTTTCTAAAATTTTACCAGAGAAAATGACATTTCTTGAACATGCTGTTTGGATGGATAAGAATGAAGTGCCAATACTGGTCCATGTTTGATTTATTTAAGCTTTTTTGCATGTACAGGACCTGGGTACCTTGCATCAGACACCTTAAACTCCTCCTCGTCCATTCGTTGGAGGGAAGTGGCGACCTCACAGAGACACATTCCATCTCACTGCAGTGATAAAGCAATAACCTATTGAATCTTTCATCTTTTCTTGAATTTTTTATTTGTTTCTTTAAAAATAATGCCAGACTTCACATAACCAACTTAGCTTTGAAGTGTCAGTGTATTACTGAGACATGACTTTATTTTGAATGTCTTGCTTTTTGGCCTCCTGCACGCTGAAACGACAAAAACAGGTCAAAGTTGTAAAGTCGAAAGGCAAGATCAAAACAGATTTCCTCAAGCTCAAGCAGAAACAAATCGTTTATTTCTTCTCCATCTTTATTTCTTCTCCAGTATCAACTTCATTTGTTTTATCATGAGGTTGCATCCATTTTTTACAGAGTTATGTTGCAGTCGCTTTCGTGTACATGCTGATGTTATATGCAAGTGTGCATCATCGTAAGATGCATTAAACAGCCATATATGGTATTGTGAGATTTCCTACTAATTTTAGATCTCTTACTCATCGCTGCTTCTTATATGTTTGAGTCAGATGGTCTGTCTTGTCCACACACAGACTATTATTGGCAAGCACTTTTTATATAAAGCTATTCTTGGTTTCTTGGTTTGATTTGTGCACTTGAGCTCATCTAAATCAGTCAAAAAAAGTAAAAAATATATATATATATATATATGTATATTCTATTCCAAGGCATTATTCTTGCCACATGCTGCAAGACACCTTAGTGATCTGTTTTGAAGCAGTTAGAAAACTGAAGTTTTTTTAATAATTAGGAAGACTAAAGATAATTTTCTGTCTTTATTTCATCCATCCATCGTCTATTCTCCCTTGTTCTTCCTGGGGAATATCTCCACAGGGATGCACGTACTCATATCTGAGGGCAATTTAGAATAATCAATTGACCCAACAGTTATGTTTTTGGACTGTGGGAGGAAGCCAGAGTAGCCAGCGAAAAACTTACACATGCAAGGAGAGAACATGGAAACTCCATGCATAAAGACCCCAGGCTGAGACCTTCTTGCTGCAAGGCAAAAGTGGTACCAACTCCTTGTTTTAATTAAAAAACTAAAATCTGAGTGTAGCATATATTTGTATTCTGATCCTTGTTCTCTGAAAAAAAAAAAAAAAAAAGACATAATTTATGTTTCCTTATTTTTAGTTTTTTCCAAGTGGAATTTATTTCGTTGATCATATCTTACCTAAAATGGGGGAAAAATTATCTTTTAATGTCTTTTTGGATATTGGGTTTCACTGAACCTAAATTTACAATAATCAAAAGAGATGTGAAAGGAATACTTCTCATAAAAAAACTCAGTCAGTACATAATGCACTTCTGTAATGCAGAAATTGTCTTTGTTAAAAAATGCTGGACGGACCAGAGCCAGGAATCGAACCCAGTCATCAACATCTGCATTGAGGCTGCTTGACACCCAAATAAAACTTCTTACACATTTTTCTTGTAGTTGAGTCTGGTTATAAAGAGAGGGTTTGATTAATTCATTTATCTATTGTATAATTGAAATTAGCCATTAAACTAACCTATGACTTATAAAAGAGATGCAAATAATGCTGTTGGAAATTTCTTACAGTTGGGTTATGCCCTCTTTGTGCAAAAAATACCCATGACAACTCCTGAAACAGACCACTTCCTGAACGAGATGCTAGATTATTAATGATCAAGACATTCAAAAACAAATTGATGTCCATAGTTCAACAATTCTTCACTAAGTCATTAGCATTGTGATTAATATGGAATCTTTTTTCTATTTTGCAGGTTGAAAGCCAGGAGATAAAACTGACACGGACAAACCTTGTATACAAAAGAGAAGGCAAAATAAATCCCTGTTCTCTTACAATTTCCTAGATACTTTCCTAGATTTATTCTGTTTAGTTAAACTGCGGGCAAATGTTGCTAGTGAGACTCAGGTGGTTATGCCACCCAGGCTTTCCTAACAGGTTTAAAGATTCAAATTGGGGTCCTACTGGTCAAATATCCTTTTCTCAAACCTTAAAGCTGCTGCACCTTCAAAGTGCTGTGTGTCACTCTAAATCGACTGGCATGGTGAAAAGCAGAGTGCTGTAATGGGAAGCAAGAATTTATGGCATACAGCTTTTCAGCACACCAGAACCAGATGAGGTTCAGTCCTGCTTTCATAGATAGGAGGAAAAAGGAAGGAATGAATTTTTTACTGCAGCAGTAGTGAGCCTTTGGCACTCATTTTATGCCACGCATGTACAAACACACATATGTACGCATAAACCGTACACGTCTGCGAGCATTTAGACCTGTGTTTGTGTACAGATGGATTCAGGTGACTAAGCCGGATGATTAAGTCGTGATAACACAAATAAAGCACGTTCCAGTGAGATAGTTATGGAAATACAAAGTAAGCATGTTACAAATAAATTCATTACACAGCAGCCAAGTCAAATCAGCAAATCCATTTACCTTGAGGACATTTTCACAGCATCAAAGACTTTTATGTTATAAAACATAGATTTATGAATAATGAAAAGAGCATGCCACAAGAATTGAGTCAGGAAATTTACCTGCTGCTTTGCAGACTTGCTAAGAGTATCATGCAACCTACATAATGGAAAAGGGTTCTGTATTTTAGCTTCACACCCTTGTTTCATTGCTTTTGATCCAGAATGTGTCAGCACATTTCGCCCGTCAGCCTTTCTTCATTTGTATGACAACTGCTGTCACTAAATGTTGATAAGAAGTCCCGCACCATAATAGTAACACTTCTAAACTTTACATCTGGTGCCATCTGTACTCCAGTCATCTCTGCAATAACATCCAGAGGCTTCAATGGTCATCATGCTACGTTCCCTCAGTATTACATTGGTATGGTCAGCAGTGGAGTTTTGCAAATTATTTATGTTCTTCTGATTATTCTATCAACGTTTCTTTCAGACATTCTGCTCCTGGCTAGTTCCTGGTCAAACAATGTCCTTTGAAATTTTTAAACAATTACATAAAACTAACAGTGTCGATTGGAATAGCTTGGAGATGATGGAGTCTTTCTGTAATCACTGCAATCTGTGTGTTTTGTAACAAGAACATTGCAAAAGGAATTGGAAGTGTTGCTTACGGTTTAAAAAAAGCTCTTCTCCTTCTCCTTCCTTCAGATGTGTTTGTGCAATACCATAGCAATGACAATTTATTTATAGGCCATAAGTAGGTGGTATTAATTTGCATAGATATGGATGTTTTCTTAATCTAAATACAGAGTTCCTTATTTTTTCTTGGCTTTGTATGTCCTTTTCTTTTTTTTTAGGTATAAAATATGTATTTCATATCCACTTTATTACACTTATTTATAGCGTTGTTTAATTTATTTATTTGTAGGTTACCTACGTTGAAACCTGCACATGGTGTCGATTTCATATCAATAGGGCCATTGGGAATATATTTACAGAAAGAAATGTTGATTAGCTTATTTTTATGGTGTATAGATAAAGAAATTAGGGGAGGTTTTTAGACTTTGTGTCAATGAAAAGCAAACAATAATGCAATTACAACCTGTTGATGCAATGAAGAACTGCATTCAAATGTCACAGCATTTTTATGATAGCAATGTGTTCATTTATAAGGCTTTCAGATGGAATGTTGTGGTTAAAAAAGGGTTTCCAGGTTTTGTTTTTCCATTAAGGCATAGTTTAATATGTATTTTTACAACCAAGAACCACTGAAAATCACACATTAGCAGTCAAGACATAGCAGCAAAACTGGAGTAGAAAATAATTTTCTTATTTCATGACCATGCTGCTGACCTTGTGTCATCCTGTTGAATACTCTCAGATTTCGACTGGGTCTCCTTTGCTTCATGAATAAAAATGGAATGTGAGCCTTTGAGTAATAAGTTTTTGTACCCTGCTCTGCAGGAAAATGTCAGTACATCTGTCTGCACACCTCTACAGAAGGTAGGTCATGCTGCAACAAAACACAATGCAGACAAAGTTTTCATGCTGATGAACACTTGGTGAAGGAAAAAGAGTGAATTTTTCCAAATGAAGAATGAGGAATGCAGACCTGCATGTTTGAAAGCAAAATATTGTTAGTTTTCAGAGTACCTAATTTATTAGACAAACATCACAGTATGGAGTCACTGATACCAACAGAAGTGGAAAGCCTAAATATCTAATGGATTACCATATTTTCTAATAATTCTCACTGGGAGAACCCTGTGCAATTTGTAAATACTGTTTTTTGCTGTTCTCATATTTGATTAGGCCTGATACAGTCAAGACCTGTACAACCAACACATTACTTGCATAAGCAGCCCAATAACAAACTGACCAAGCAGCTTGGAGAAACTAGCAAAAAAAAAAATAAACTAGAAAACAGCTTCTTAAGTCCACAACTTGGCAGCAGCTGGAAAAACATCTCCATCAATAGGACCCCATCCCCTCATGCTGAGTAGAAACCGTGTCTGAAAGATGACCTCAAAGCTGCAGATTGTTACTTTTAGTAAAAAAAAAATAAAAAATAAAAAATACAAGTTTTTTTTGGTAACACTTTATTTGAAGGGGGGTGAATAAGACTGTCATGACACTGTCATAAACATGACAGTTCATGACACCTGTCATGAACATGAATAAGCCTTCATGAATAGTTATAACTGTTGTCATAAAGCATCATTCGGTAAATTATGACACTTTTAATACAAAGCTGACATTATTCAAAATGTCTGTCTTGTTATGACAACTTGACATTAACCAAGAAATCATTACTGATATAAATTTGTTATAAAAGTATTACTGATTGCACTTTAAAAATTAGGTAACTTTATGTTATTAAAGGTAAAGTTTAAACAGTACCCCCTACCTAATCCCCTACCCTAACCCCCCTTCAAATAAAGTGTTACCAAAAAAAACTTGTATTTTTTATTATTTTTTTTTTTACTAAAAGTTACATTCTGTAGCTTTGAGGTGACAACAGTCATAAATATTCATGAAGGCTTATTCATGTTCATGACAAGTGTTATGTCATGTTTATGATGGTGTCAAGACAGTCTTATTCACCCCCCTTCAAATAAAGTGTTACCTTTTTTTTCTTTCTTTTTTATGACAGGCTCTACTGCCAGGAAAATGCAGTAATACAACAGAGAGCAAGAAGGAGAGTGTGAGCAACAGATTATCTGTCTTATACTGTACTGTCATGAGAAAGTGATAGTTTTAGCAAATATTTTAAACATATTTTATATTAAATCTCCAATGTAATTTCTACAAATCCGATTGTACAGTATGAAACCTCAGCAAATTGTAACTCAGGTATAAATTTATTGAGTCCATTGTTCAGTCGTGTGTTTTTCCATCACTGTGCCTTATGAAAAAGAAATTCAGGACACGTTTTTGGATAGTAACAATAATGTTCTCTGAAACATGAGAAATTATTTTATTACTAGCTTTACTGAACTTTGGAATAAATATTTATTCCAGTCTTAATTGGACCCAGGTGCATCAGAAACATCTTAATGTCCAAATGCATCATAATATCTTTCAGGTCTCAGAATGCATTTGTGATCACATCCTGCTGATGGTCTGCTACTGGCCCAGCTAAAAGCTGATTGTGTGACGCTGGCTACTTGTCTATTTACATACCGGACTGGGAAATGAGATCTAATCTGATCAGCCAGGATGCATCTTCACTTCAGGTGGTCTGAAGATTATTGATTCAAGAAAAGGAAAACAATAGGACACAGGTGGAGGTTTAAAAGCAAACATTTCAACAGATTAAAATTGGAGATGTTTGTTTGTTGTCCACGTGGAGGTTGTTTTATGACGTGGAATAAAGGACAGGAAGTTTTCTGATCACTCAAAGAGAGAACTAGAATTATGGTCTCACTTTTACTGGCTTTTCTTTCTGCATATTTCATATTAATTTATGTTTTTAAAAAATCAATTTCTCATCACTTCTCTGTATTCTTTCTGAAATCAGCAATTAAAACATCCATCCATCGTCTGTACCTGCTTATCCATGAAATGTTGCGAGGGAGCTGGTGTCTTTCTCAAGCAGACATTGGTTAGAAGGTGCAGCACGCCTTGGATGAGGCCAGTCCATCACAGAGAAGCAGGCTGGGATTCAAACATAGGACTTCAAGCTGCAAGGCGGCATCCACAACCCCGTTATGCCCAGAAGTATAACAGATAAATGAAACATTTTCAAACCCTGGGAAGCCTAATAGCAGGAGGAAGATATAAAGTTTCTATCTCCACATGTCTTGTCAGATCAATGTTTAACAAAGAAATGACAAAGCTTTCAGCATTTTAGGTTACTTTTTTTAGAGTGTCATGGTATCTGGCGTGGAAAATGATTCTAAAGCTGAAATACAGAAATTTAGTTCGTACCAAAATGATGTCAAGAATAATACAAGAGCAAGACTGCAGCGTTCAGAATGTCATTGGAGTGTAAGAACGAAACTGAAGAAGAAACCTTCATGTATTCATTATTGAACAATTTATTTTTCAAGATAAAATTGCTGTATCTATTTTTTTTGTAAACTCTAATTTGAATATGTTGCTGTGCTGGTACGTATATCTCTTGTTAAGCCGTAGCTACGTTCCATTGAGGTTACGGCTATGTGTTATTTTAATTTACTTAAAAACTACAGAGTTACAGGTTTTATTAAGTATGGCCTCACAAGTGCTCTATACTCAATGACTTCCATTGCCAGCAAAAATGCTGAATGGTATTTTCCTAATACATGCATCCATCAGTCTATTTTCTGCACTCTCATGAGATGCAGAGCAAATGCTGCTGCGGTGATCCATTACTGGGTCAACACAGAGGCAAACAGGACAAGCATCCTTCCTTGCACCCTCTCTCTTTGGTTAGTTTAGGGTTGCAACACAATCTAACATCCAGATACTTAAACTGTGGGGATGCTGAAGGAATTATTCTGCAGAAGAAGAACTTCCAAAATTTACCAGCTGGCCTTGAGGCAGCGGTGCACATCACACTTCCATGAAGTGTCTAACGTTCCAAAATTTTGTTTTAAAAACCGCATTATGATGCTGTCACCACCATGTTTCAAACGTTATCCATAGCCCACACTGTTTTTTTTTTTTGTTTTTTTTTTTTACCAGAGCAACTTGTTGGGCATAAAAACTGTATTTAAATTGTAACTCAGATCCAATAAAATTACAGACAGCATCCACTAGAATAAATAAATAAATAAATAAATAAATAAATAAATAAATAAATAAATAAATAAATAAATAGAATCATTGTACAGTCTAAAGGCAACCAGAAACCTTTCATATTCCGGAATAAGTTCTTGCTTGGAAAAACAAATCAGATGTCTGTCACGCAGATCTCAAAGCAGATGTTACCGCTGTTGTTTGTGCCGTTTCGGTGTTTTACTTTGAGGCAAAGAGACTAGCAGATGAAAGAGTATCACTGGAAAACACTGATAAAAACAATGTAGATAGATATGATTGACAGAATGCCAATGTCCCATCCAATGTCCTCCCTCCTTGTTTTTTTTTTGTTTGTTAGTTTTTTTTTCTCCACAGTTTGCCCTGGCATGGTCAAATCCCTCTATTTATTTTTCACCGAATGAAATAAACTCGCTTATATTTAGTCGCTTTAGTCCTGTTTTGGTGTAGTGATGTCTTCTGCAGCATTACCCAGCTGTTTTTATCAACTTGTTCTGGCAGGCAGGCAACCCCGCACTGCTGCATTATTCATACTCTGCCAAGGAGACAGGGGAATCGGAAGTCCCGACCACCACTTTGATGACATGCAAAGTAGGGGGGAAAGACTGTGCACCGCTTACATCCGCTGTCACCGGTGTTTTCCCAGCTGCTCTGATCAAGCCTGAATGCAAGAATCACAAATGAGACTGTAACAGTGCTTGGAGGTACCAAACAAAAGGATTGTGAGGTTTGTTGATGTAAATTGGTGCCTAAATCTACACAGAACAGAATTCTGCACATAAATTGTGCGAGTATATTTGCAATAAAGCTTTGATTTACATTTGTGCCAAAAATCAAATTTACCTAATGTTGTTTTGGTCCAGTTGTCCCATCGGTGTTGCCGTTTTGCCGTACATTCATTAAAGCTATAAATCATCTCACAGGCAGTGAAAATACCCCCTGATCTATAAATATCTTTCATAGTGAAAGAACCCTCAGATGCTCTGTCAGAGACAAATCTAACCAGCAGCTTGAATAAAATATGTCCATCCACGCTTTTCTGGTAATTACATAATCCGTGCTTTCTGATACGGGAAGAACTGTGACAAAAATTGAAAAACATGTTTCTGTGTTATATTTGAGCTTTATATGTCAGAGCTGTAATTAGGCTTGACAAAAAGACTTCTGAGAGCAACATGACTGATCTTCCAAAAACACTTCTTTTTTTTTTTTTTGTCAGATGTAATGTGATAAAAGAAGCTGAAATGAATCATAGGAGCACATACTCATAATGGAAACATAAAAACCAATGAAATGAACATATTTAAAACGGGGTCTATACAGATTGCATATTGGCTCCGGTTTGCATAAATGAGGGAACCTGATTGACAATGCGAGTTCCTGTGTTGACTCAATGTGATTGAGCGGAAGATGTGAGTGCTCTTTGCCGGTAGCGCTCTCCATTTGTCACCAACTTGAGCCACCGGATGAGCGGACTGGCACCCGTCGGACCAGAGAGCTCCTGTCTGCCTCGCTGTAATCCCGCTCTTAGCATGGGCAGGCACGTCTACGGCTCCCAAGAACACCCATCTCATGGAGACTAATCCTTTGATCCCTTGCCGTGTGTCAGCCCCCAAAGCATTTAGAGATGTGAGCTGCGGAGCCACGTTATGTCAAGTGTGGCCCTCGTCACCCAAGAATCGACAAACTGAAAGTCATTTGGAATGCAAATGGTGGCGAACGCAGAACAACTTTGTGTTTATGCGGGGAAGAAAATGCCATTCACTCGTGTAATTAAGAACAAATTCCATCAACTTGCCAAAGAGAGAAAGTGCATGTGTCTTTACATCAAAGTTTACATCAGTTTTAATCAGCAGTCAAAGTCTGATCAGGTATGGTAATGGTAATATTTTTGTACTTGTAAACTTCATTCTGAAGCCAGTGTTCTTGTTATTCTGTATTATTTATCTTCCTTAAGTTCCTATAAAAATGTTTAACTTAAGTTTGAAGTGTTGTCCTATAGAGGGCACGGTCACTGGATAACTCCCTCTGGAGCAAAAGTTCAAGGGTCACATTGTGGCCTGAGGATGGGAAATAAAAAAAAAAGTAGAATATTTACTTTTCCTAATATCTACTATTAGATTCAGGTCTATTTCAAGCTTTAACAAGTTTTCTTTCAGGAATATCCTGCTCCATCTACCTGTGCTATGAAACAGAGTTTGATGGTGTGTTTAGCATTTTATGTGTTTCCAACTTCTTGAATATTCTTGAACAAATCCCTGCGTACTTCACAGAAAAGCTTAATTAATTAAGGGGATTCAATTGCATTCAGGGGAACTCTATTTAATAATTAGCTGAAGACTGAAAGCAATAGGTTGAACAATACTTAATATTAGTAATATTGAGGGAGAATAAAAATAAATGTCTGCTAAATGTTGCGGATTTTTGACTTGTGAAAATGTTTCTGTGCTGATCTATTATTCACAGTCCTCATAAAAAAAAAAAACATAGAAATTTGCTGCAAAGTGTGAAGCTGTTTAAGACAGCCTTGTAAATTAAATTTTAAATCCCAATTGTTTTGACCTGGTTAAATATTTAAAACAATAATAAACTCAAGGCGCATCACATTTTTGAATGATTTTTCCTATGTAAAGATCAAGCTACGCCTTTACTTCTCAACAAGAAATGCCCTTAAAAAACATCACATCCCATCATTCCTTATCTCTTTATTTATTTATCTATATCAAGAGCCATAAATATAGAACCTACAACAAAAGCAAAAGCAATATTGAACGATTTATGAGAGCAGATCATGGGAGAGCAGAGCAATGAAAATGCTATCCACCTGAAAAACTAATAAGCATCCTCTCTGAACCTGCACGACGCGGCAGCGGTGGAGGCGTCATGTACAGGAAGTCGTTCGCAAGGAGATCATGTATTAAACAGACTTCCCATGCTCAAATATTCATAGGCAGAGATTTACTCATTAATCTTTCATTATCTGCTATCTTTCTTTTTTGCATATATCAGGGTCTTGGAGTCGTTATTGGTTAAAATCAGCTTCAGTGCATTTATTTATTTATTTATTTTTTTGCATCAGAGCCCTTTTCTTTCTTGCTCATTGATGTGGCCCACATGCAAATTACTAGAGTTGATATTTAAGCTTTTTAATTTTGTTGCCACTTTGCTGGCTCTGCTGGAGATCTCATTTTAAATATTTGAAATCAATAAATGCCTACGTAAGTGGAGATTTTAGGTTTGCACTGAGGAGGAAAAGCTTTGGAGGCTCAACTTAAAAGCTTAAAATGACTTCAAGACAGGTGTATGTCTGACTGACGTTTGCCTGTGTTTAAACACCTTTGCACACACAAATTAAAGTGCATATAAACAGCCAGTTTTGGTAGAAGAAAAGAGATGATATCCAGGTTCAGATATCCCCGGATATCTCTTGAGTTGCAGCAGAACATGATATAAATATTAGAACACAAAAACAGAACAATTATTCAGTGTGCTTTTCTATGTTCTACTCTATAAACTGGCATTTAAATTATAAGCATTGTGGTGAAATGCAGCAAAAATAACTGGATTTTGTGTTGATGTTCGTATATGGTCTCCTGTCATGGCACCATCATTGAAATTTAACTCATTTCCTGAATATGATGCATTTGGAACCCGTGTGTCTCAACTTAAGCCTCTGGGGTCAGAACAAGAACAAACTGTCACCCAAAGATTAAAGAAGTTGTGATCCTGCATAGGTCAGCAGTTCAACGACTGCACACTCTGCTTCTGAGAACCGCCCCCAGTATGATTAAAGTTGTGCAGAGATGTGATCCCTGTGATTACCAAAGCTGACTTCAGGCAAGGAAATCTGGGGAGAAACGGTGTAAGACTTTAGGGTGACACTGGTGGGCAGGGGTTGTATCGACCCGCTCCTTTGGATCACTTTGTTTTAATATACGGGGATTTAACAAGCCCACACAATGGCAGAATGCACAGACAGAAATACATGAACAAAAGAACATTCAAGAACAAGCCAGAAAAACTACATATATCACATTCAAAGATAGACATTGGCAAAATCCTACAGAACACAGGAATCTTG
This sequence comes from Poecilia latipinna, assembly GCF_001443285.1. Taxonomy (NCBI): domain Eukaryota; kingdom Metazoa; phylum Chordata; class Actinopteri; order Cyprinodontiformes; family Poeciliidae; genus Poecilia; species Poecilia latipinna. The sequence continues at coordinate 280,341 of NW_015113274.1, read as the reverse complement.
ATTCCTACATGTCAAAGGAAAAGAGTTAAAAATAAAACATTGATCCAAGCTGTTACTCTTCTCATATTGCTTTCTTACATTAGCAATTCTGAAGAATATAACTTTCCATTCTGTTGATTAACTACCAACTCAGGATTGCGTGGGAAGATATAACGGTCCATCCAGTTCACGAGATGAGACAATGCACAATATTGGCTTCACAAAAACGAGTCATTATTTTACTAATATTTTTTGGACAACTGTTGTGCAACATGTGAATAACTATTAATAAATTCTAAATGTCGTTATTAAGGAAATTAGTCATTTAGATCAAAATGACCAAGCTGAAGCACCACCTGATTATCAGAAAATAATTAGTTAAATAGTTGTCAGGCTCAGTTATTGCCTGTTAATAACTGCCAGATAAGTTTATGTATTATATACAACAGAAGAAAGGTTTAGGTGTTGTTCAATAAATTAGAAGATGAGTTCTGATGAGGATCATTTATCAGGTTAAATTACTCTTAAAGGTGTAGCCTGGAAAAGAGCAACAGGTTGGGAACAGGCACGTTGAGGGACATGCCTACAAGTTTAGCGTCTTGAAACTGAGACTGTACCACTTAAAGATAGCAGCTGCAGGATAGCAGAAATAGCTGCTGTTGTCTTACCACAGGTCACAAACAGATTCAATTCTACAGTAACTCCGCCAGGAGGGTCGTGGTGATGCTCCAGTACCAGAAACGGTGGATACTGATATGACAAACCATAATTCAAATTGAAAATCAGTGTTATAATAAAAGAATGGTAGTTACATTTCTTTTTCTTTGAAACTACATATAAAAATGTCAAATACAACTTCTTACCTGTAGTCTCATAAAAGATACATTTCATAATTTTTTAATTATTAATTTTGATTTTTGCACAATAATAACCAGTTAAATGCTTGTGCAACAAGAAGTACATAAATATGAACAAGTTCTCATGTAAATGTCCCCATTTGGGTCTGATAAATGCATGATTTTGCTTGATGAATAATTTGAACTTTGGCTTGATTTGCAGTCCTCTCAGCCATTTCCCTTCATCAGAGGAGATCCACAAACTTCCTACCCAAAAACTACAGCCAAGCATCTTTTATTCAACAAAATAAGAATAAGCGATGTAAATGAAAGTAGAGGGCTGCATTTCTGCAATTAAAGTACATATTTGTGTCAACATTGGCATTGAGAGGTTAAGTTGGAGCATGTCAGTATGTTGTTTATGGTAAGATGTTTGTAGAAATAAACAATAACCAAATCAAATGTGGTTGGTGGGCAGGACTTCAGGCATGATGCAGAACTTTCTTCAGTTAAGCAAAGCTTTAAAGCTGCACTAGGTAACTTTTATATAAATATGTATTTTACATAACATGACTTTTATACAATGCATTACCAATGTCATTGCTCAACAGACATTAAACTGATTTTTTTTGGATTTTTTTTTTTTTTTTTTTTTTTTGAAGAGCCAGATCTCTGCCCAGTAACTTCCCATTATCTACTTCACAACAGAAAGAAAATAAGGTCCAGCCTTTTTGCTATTCCTTCGGTCCAGTGGTATGACTAATGCAACAGTGAATCAGTGTTGGGCAGAACCCAGTTAGGTCCATGCTGCTCCCACTGGTCATCCGGCTTTGAAGATATATACATCTCTGCCATCTGTTATTTGGGTACCTGCTGGCACCATTACAGGCCCCACTGATTCATATTCATAGACACATTGTAAGAAATGTATTCATGTTGTCCCCAGGAAATGCTAAACAAAAGATGGGAAAGGGGAGACGGCTATAAAGTTTTTACTCAGAAAGTCAGTCAGTTTCTGTACTTTGTAAAGATATTTAAAACTTTTGTAGTTTATATATATATATGTCACATCACAACCACAAACATCAGTGTAAATTAAAGCACTACATGCTTGTGCAACAGTAGCAACATGATTTTTTTTTTTCTGTAAACGAAAAACTGAAAAGTGTGATGTGCATTTTCATTCAGTCCCTTCACTCCACTTTCTGTAAAATACAATCCAATGCAGAGCCTTCAGAAGTTACTTCGTTTATAAATAATGTCAGCTTGAGAGTAATGTATCCTTTTAATTAATCAAAGAAGCAGCAAAGGGACCCATAGTAGCAAAAATCCACAGCTCTGATAGGAAAATCAGCTGTTAGGAAAACCTTTAGTGGTCCACTTCACAAATTTAGCCTTTATTGGACAACATGAAGTCATAAGACATCCCATTTACAGCATTTCACAAGCCATGAAGGGGAAATAGTAAATATGGAGGAGTTGGGTCTGCTTTGATGACACATTACCCTGAATGTATATTACTGTAGTTAAAAATGGTGGCAGTGGCGCTACTATGTTGTTGGGATGTTTTTCTTTAGCAGGGACAGGGATTATGGCCAGAGATGAAAGGAAATGATCAATTCCTATTAATTCTTAGTGATTATTATTTACTCAATGCTTTGATTAATTAAGAAAGACACATTATAAATTCACCAATGCCTTATTCACATGAATTAATACTAATTCTTATATGTTGATTTGTGTTATTTGATTTGTGATATTTTATCGAGAATAGAAAAAATTTCCAAAATCAAAATTATATTTATACATTTTCTGTGTAAGATTATGCTGTAAAATCAGAATGAATTTGAAGGGTTTTTTATGCATCTTTACCTGGGGGTCAAGATGTATATAAATAAAAAAAAAAAAAAAAAAAAAAACCTCAGTTGTTTCCTCTCTTTGGTTTGTTTACAACATGTCACATGTCCACTTCCACTGGAGTGATGGTGAGGAGTGGGGTTAGCTGGGGATAGAGTGAGCTCAACCCACAACCCTTTTTCTGCACTCAGTTTGTTTAAAAAGGCCTAAGATGCATTGTTGTTAACAGGTTGGTGTCCTGTCAAGTGAAACACAATTACAAGAACTAGAACATGTGTCTTTGACCGAATACAAATGAGATTCCAAGTAGTTGTCATGTCAGAATTGTACTGAGTCATTGCAAACTTACTCCTGTGACACGCCTCCTGCTTTAGCATCAATCACACTCAACAATGAAACCTCCCCCGTCCTACACATAAACACCCTCCAAAAAATAATAAAAAAATGAAATCAAACCCCCTTCTGGGTGTAGTGAGAATGTCATTTCACTTCCGCAAATCCCTGTGTGGCTTACTCTGACTGCTGTCTTGAAGCTAGAGCTTAACTTGTCTCTCAGTGCTCAGTCATCTGTACTCTGAACGACCTGCTCCACTCCCTGCTCTGCGGCTGAAGTATCCTTCAAAGACACAGTGACGGAGGACACAGAGAGATCCCTGAAGTTTATTTGCCAGCCCTGGATGCATTCGGGCAATCACGACTTGGCAGACGAGAAATAATGGAAACTCCCAAGATTAATAGAGAGAACAACCAACAAAATTCAGCACAACACGGCACTGTTAGTCACACACAGTGCCAGCTGAAACAGATGGGCAGATGAAACAGCTGTGTCTAAATTAATAGGGTGTGCAGCATCAAGACGACAGCTCATCTCAGTGGACACTGGGTTATTCACTGATTAAAAATGTAATCAGATTACAAACAGTTTTTTAAAAGAGATAAATGATGTTTTGTTGGTTTAATCAAACACATTAGGAGGCATTATTCATCCAGAATGTGACAATCCAGACAAAGTTTGTCTGCCCCATTTTTCCTCCTTCTGACTGTGAAAAGGACCACCGGCGCGGCGATGTGTTTCTGCTTACAATGTCTTTCTTGCCCCATTTAAATAAGGGTCAAAAAGTGGCTACACATAAAGAAGACGTATCTTGTGAAAAATAGTCAAATAATGTCAGAGGCAACAACAGAATTGTCTAACGTACACTTTTTAACAAACAGCATGTGGTTTATTCACAATGACTTTCTTGTCAACTTACTGTTCATGATTATTGTTGTATTTTTCAGTTTTGCGTGAGGGCTATCCACATAAAATTATAGAGTGCTTTATAAAAACATTCATAGCCACTGAAATTTGCAATATTTTGTAAAGTTACAAGCACAAAATTTAACACATTTCAAATATACTTGGTGACAAACAAATTCGTACAAAGTTATAAGAAAGGAAATGAATTTGACATTTTCTTTTGTGGGCACACTGTACGTACCATGACATCTGGATTGTGGACAGCACCTGAAAGTAAGCCACACTCACTAACTTTGAAACATAATAAAAGAACATACAGGTTGCATTTTTTTTTATATAAGCGTGTCCCACATTGTAGCAAGAGATATTCACACATAGATGTTTTTTTTTTTAATGAAATGCTGGTAACATACAAAGATTCATAGCATAAATGCTTTTTCCGAACAGTGTCTATATCTTAAGGAAAACAATAGAGAAGCCTACCAGGAAAAGCTAACGCCTTTCTTCATCATCCTCCTGCACTCTAAAACCACTAAAGTCGTCTTTTTCAGTGTTGAACGTGAACAAACTCACACACATTTCCTGAGTTATCATTGTCGTTCTCAATGTCATTTCTGTCTCAAGGCAGATTTGCTCTTCATCACACAGCAGCCCAGCCTTTTGAAACCTATTGATAAATATTGTAGCAACTACAGTTAAGTACTTCCATTGAAATGACAGGTACAGCATTTTATATAATAAAAAAAAGAACAAAAAAATTTATCTATCAACAATAGGTGGAAAATTTACGTCTTAACTTTTTTTTGAACATAGAAAATATTAAAACCCAACTCTATCAGTATGAGAGCTATCTGACCAGTTTTCTTCAAAACTTCATTTCATTTTTGTCTTTGATTGCCCTCATATTTGGGAAAAAAAAAAAAAAAGCCATGAATGACCCTGAACTGTGCAGACAGTTGTGTGTGAACATGCATGCATAATGTGGATTAACAAAATAAATAAACAACTGCCTGCATTACTGTTTCACATTATCTGCAATACTGTTTAAACTAACTTCTGATTTTTTTATTTTTTTTTCTACTAATCAATGCCCAGTCACATGGCTCCATAAAAACGTTCTTGTTTTCTCCTTTCAATACCGGTCTCTGTAGTTTTTGGCTCTTTATGTTCACCAATTAGTTACTAATTGCAGCACACAGATGTAAACAAAGCAGAGAAGCCCGCCCGAGTTAAAAGATAACTAAGAAAGTTTGACTTTGAACGTTCTTCACACAAACTCTAAACTGAAGAAAAGTAAAGTGTAGCACTCCTAGCTATAAAATAAAAAGTTACACTGCATCAAAGTTTGAGTCACAAATTCTTCTTTGAGAAAGCGTTCACATTTATGTCTGATAAAAATTTCTGCTGTGATCATAGATGTAATGCAGGTGATGGAACTTAATAAAAAAAAGTGTTAATTTGTTACAAGTAATCAAATTAAGCTTATCCAAGTAAGTATATTACGTTTATTAAGTTGTCTTGTTAAACAAACATACATAAAGTAAGTTTGACAAACTTGATTTGATTACATGTAACAAATTATCTCAATGTTTTTAAGTTGGAGCTTCATTCTCTTTTTTCAGTGTGTGACGTGGCATGCGGTGATGGGAGCCAATCCCCATTTCCAGCAGCCATTGGGCTGGAGGTGGGATACGACCTCTCATCGTCAGTTCACTGCAGCTGTTGCTTGCCTTTTTTTTTTCTTTTTTTGTCAAAGGTAAAAAGATAAAGGTCATTTTATTCATATAGCACATTTTCATCCCAAGACCCAATTTATGGTTGTGTAACGTTTAACAGTTTCCAGCAAAATTTGGGTATTGGATATTTTTTTCTAATTAATCATCTGAGAGTTGGGGGGAAAAAAAACCCAGTTTGATAATAACTTATTACCACCTTTGAGAGCCAGCTCTTTGGCTTCAACTTTGCAGCTCTTTGCTCTACTTTCAAATTAATAAGGCAAGCTGTGCAGGCTTGTCACAAGCTGTGACTTGCTCTTCAGGGACCAGTGTTGCACTTTGAAGCAACAAGCATTGCATGTTAACTTATTGACAAGCACCGTGTGAGTTTGAGCAATCCACTCAGAGAAATGTAATAAGCAGAGTAACTCATTACACCCATCGCATTAACATCCACTCATCCATTTTGTTTTGCCCACCTAATGCATCGCTTAACCAGTTTAGACGAAGCTGCTCTGTGACTGATGCAGTGTGAGCTGTCGTCCATCCTGCTCTCACTCACCTGGAGACTCAGGATTCATGTGTCAAACTGCACTGTCTGGGTTTCAGTTTTATGTTGAACATCATAATTCTTTAGACAGTAGCCAATAAGCTGCAGCTGCCTCCATTGGAACCACTGATGTGAAACTGGACTTTAGAGTTTTTGACAGGCAGGAAACAGACTTGGAAAGAGCCATTGCATCTCTACTCCACCACAGGACTCAATGCTGCCTCCCACGAGGATGTGTCCCGAGTTCTCTTATTACACTCTACAAATATAACCACACTACAGCGCAACCAGGTAAATATATTGTGAAGTTTGTGGGAGACACAACTTGACACGTTCATAAGCAGTTTCTGCTTATGAACGTAACAACAAAAAGCAGATATGCATTTAAACTGTTCTCTCTGTAATGGTAGCAGGATATATATTTTAGGGATTTAAGAAAATATGGATTAGCTGCACAAGTTTTAGTATATTGTTGATTTTCTCAAGCTCACACAGGAAAGAAATGTTATGTATGAACTCAAATGTCAGCATATATGGCATTTAATAATAGTATACAACAGGGGTCCCCAAACTACAGCCTGCGGGCCGGCCGGCCTCCACATTTGGTCCAGCCCCCTGAACAATACCAGAGAGCATTAAGATTTTTTTTTTTTTTCATTTATTGTATTTTCCGGTTTATATGTAGATTTTTTTTCAACCACCAGTGGGCTCTTTAGCAGGAAGTGTGTCCTGTAAACTGTGGTGTTTTGTTTTGCATTGCTGCCATCTGTTGGACTTTTAGGGAACTGCTTGACTTTTATGTTATTTAATCAGTACGGTTGTTTGCTAGCAGTAGAGCAGATGAACACACGTGTCAGTTATGAACCCCGCATTTCAGGTTGAATTCTTCGAAGCAATGCCTGTAAGTAGCAACTTATACTTCAAAATGAGCCTTTATGTTAACATATGAGAAATTAAT
>NW_015113274.1:236661-269268 GCF_001443285.1 Poecilia latipinna | reverse complement strand
TAATGTAAAACAGATGTAGGTTTTACATCTGTTTTACATTAGAAGCTGCAAAACAGCTTCTAATGCAAGATCTCACTCCTGAGTGCAAATCAGATTCCACAATTAACACAACAAGCATGTTATTGGACTTTGTCAGGAAACCTTAAATCTTGGGGGACAGGGGACAAAAACATCCAAACTCCACTCAGAGAAATACTCCATTCCGGCCATTGTTTAGCCCAAGGAGCTTCTTGTTGTGAGTCTATAACAATGTTACATAAAGGTTATACAGAAGAGGTTTGTAAAATGCATCCAAAACAATGGAAATAATGAGTCTTTTTTGTGTCTGTAGGCTTGTATAATAAAGCAAGTTAGAAGTCTCTTATGCCTAATCCCATTTCACTCCTTGCCACTCATTCTTAACTTTAGTTCTAAGTTTCCAACGTGTTGGAGGAGTGCTACAGAGTAAAGCTTTTTATCCCTTATAAAAAATGACTTTTCAATTGTACACTTAGAAGTGATGGTTCGGGCCACAGTCTTGCAAATTCCCTCACAAATATGAATATCTATAATTGAACAAAAATAACTGTGATGTCCACTTCTGGTAAATTAAATGCTGTATGACTGATTATTAGCCAAAAGAAAGTAGCAAAAGTAACTGTACGAAATGTGTAGTTTACATAAAAGATATCAACTGATGATGTATCAGCTTCTTAAAGGATTGTCTCTTTCTCAGCAAGATATTCTAACCTGAATTAAGTTTCATTGGGTAGAAGGACAGATAAAGGTACTGGGTAATCCTTTGGACTTAGTTTTTGTATGTTTTCCTTACAAAGGGTTGCAAATCCTCCGGAGATTCTTTTGAGATTGATGCGACTGTGTGACATTTGAAACCTAAAGTTGATCCTAAAATTACTTTGCTAAGCCACTCATCTTGCTTTGTAGCAAAGGTCCCAAGTGGCTTAAGGTGCTTTGGTGCCCCGTACGACACTTGAGTGCAATAAGGAAGCCACAAAGGCAGTTTTACTTCTCAGTATGTGAGCTTATTGAACACTCTTTCCCCATCTTTAGACCTTTACTGTTTGACTTAGACACGCTTACAGCACTGTGAAAAAAGTATTATTTTCACAGTGCTATGAAAAAAATACTTTTTTCACAGCACAAAAAACATAAAAAAACATTTGTTTTTACTATATCAGTTAAGTACTTCAAACGATCAAACACATTTTCTTAAATGATAACTTGAGTAAAAACAAAATGCAGTTTTAAAAAAAAAATAATTTTAGCTGTTAATGCCAACCAATTTGACCTGGAAGGATAATTGCATCCAGTGGCGCAAAAAGTGGGTATGCAGCGCATGCAACGCATAGGGGCGCTGCACCAGAGGGGGCATCAAAACCCCGTCTGGAGGGGGCGGTGCCCCGATGATGCCTTCGCATATACTTCACCGCGGCCTTACGCTCCTTCACCTCGCGCACATGTAAATGTAAATGTAGCGAGTAATGTAGGATGTAGGATGTTTTCGCATCCACCTGAATAATATGTAGTTGCGCCCCTGATTGCATCCTACACCTAACGACTGGCTGTGTCGTTTAAGGTACGTACATTTGCAAGGTGTTGTTCAGGTCTGCCTTTCCTAAAATAAACAGCACTTAAATGAGATGGGAACAGCTGTTTACTTCGTGAAGACTCAGAAGACTGCTGAAAACTCTTTGTCTCAGTTTCTCTCTAGGGTTATCATGCTAGATAAGTGGGTCTTTGCCAAACAGTCCATTCTGAATGATCTTCTCTGCTGCAGTCTGCTTACAGCAAACAGAAGGACAGAAAGAGTCCACATGGGATGGTTTTCCAGGAGAAAACTTTCACTTCCGTTTACTTTGGACTGAGTTGTTGCTAATGTAGTGTGGGTTTGAGCTGGTATGAAGATGAGTTTGATTTTGCTTTCATTGCCAGCAGTCTGGCTTGTTTTTTTTTTTTTTTCTTTTTTTTTGTATTCAGCTGAGTATACATATGAACAGTTTTACTTTAAATTAAGTTAAAAAGAAGGACTCATTAAGCGTTTTCTGCAGGTCGCCGCTGTTAGTCCAAAATCAGCCTTGAAAAAGATATCTAACAAAGCTTTCCTTATTAAAACAAGCAGTGGAAAATAAAGTGTCCTCTTCCCAACTAAACATAAGAAAAAACTGTCACTTTATATTTACACTTGGCACACAATTAGTTCGAAGGAACTTACTCAGACAGTGCTACAACGCAGAAAGAGCAAGAGGTTAGATGGTGCAGTCTATTTATCGACTCGAGATGCGGCCACACACTTCTATGAGATAGCACTCATTATTTTAGATGATTATGAGCACAGCTCTTTATAAGCAACCAAAAAAAAAAAAAAAAAAAAACAGAGCAGATGGACTTTTTTGTTGTGAAACTGTCACTTAAAACCAAAAACTGTTTTTGGATTAAAATAGCATTACCTTTTTGTAGTGTTGTTCTATTTTTTTTTTCTTATTCTCTAAGATGAATGTTTTTTGTATATCTAATGTGTAGACCAGCTTTAGCTTACACTTCACAAGAAAGTAAAGTGTTTCCTGTGAAGCTCTGGCCCCAGAGACACTATAAACTAAACATCTCTTTCAGTAACCATCATCTCTGGCGCTTTTTGCAGTGGTAGCCTGCAGCAATGTAACCCTTATTCCCCTAGGTCCACTAGACACCCTGTGAGTTTCACAGAAAAACAGGCTCTTCATTTTAGCATCTCCTTATTAAAGTTTAGCATCTGCCCTGTATGTATTTGAAGCAAAAGATTTTGGAAAAGGATATTTGGTCCTGTGTTGTCACAAAAAAAAAAAAATAAATAAAAAAAGCTATGTGCCATTTTACCTGTGGTGCAGGTTTCATTTTAAATGTTTAGTTGTTATTCCATCTGCTTCGTGGTTCACTGGTGTGTGAATGGTGGTGCATTGGGACTCGAGGTGTCACAAGGTTGTTGGCGTGTTGCCACCAGAAAATGTCTCTGAGGAGGCAAAAATCTGACAAGTGGTTATAAATCTGTCTAATGGTTTGTGATTAGAAGGAAATCATCCTGACACTAGAAAAAAAAAAAAAATCAGAAGAAGAAAATGAGAGAGAAACTTTTTATATCTTGGGCCGTGATAGAGAAAATGTCGAATGTGGGTGTGAAAATGATTTAATGCTTTTAATAGCTCTCTTCAATTTGAAAAAGTCACGATAATTGCTTTTATATTACAGTTCTTGCAGTAAGTACAGGTAATACGGCTTTAATAAATCTTTGAACGTAAAATCCCACTTTGCAATACGCAGCAAACTGCTTTGCGGACCAGAGGAACAGATAAGGTTGAGGTGGTTTGGACATGTATTGAGAACAGATAGCAAACACGATAAAAGATGATGTTGGAGATGGAGCTGCCCAGCATTAGAAAAAGAGAAATACTTGAAAGATTCATAATGCTTCGCTTGTCAGCATCTTCCATCTCTTGTTTACAGCTTGTACAACACTCTGACACTCTCTTAGTAACTAACTCATGTAAACATGAACATATCACCCCTGTACTTTCATCTCTGCACTGGCTGAAGGTTCAGTTTAGGATACAGTTTAAACCGTTGCACTAAATGGCCTTGCACCACTTTACTTGCCCGGTTGTTTGAAAACCCAGCAGCCCAGCAGGGTTTTACGGTCTGCTGGAGGTTCCTCGATCAAAGTGTAAGCAACGGGTGGCCGGTCTTTTTCTGTTGCTGCCCCATCACTACGAAATAATATTCACTGTGAGCTGCACGCCATCTCTTACATGCTTTGGGTAAAAGTCTGGATTAAGAGTCATTTATTTAAAAAGACTCGTCTTTTAGTATTTCTTATATCTTCTTTACGTTCTTTTAATTCAGTTTTTATCAGTTTTTGCTTGGCCCTACATATGTTGTATTGTATTTTGTATTTACTTTTTGACTTTGTAAAAGCCCTCAGGGCGAGTTGTTGTTGGAAGGTGCTACACACTGTAAATTATGTGATTTAAACACTGAAGGATAACAAGAAGACGGTTGGTGTAATATCTGTGGCAGCCTCTGATTAGTTGTGAAGAAGATTGCTTTAAAGGAATTGCCATCGTGGTATGTGCAGATAAGCATTTTCATCATATGAATCCTATCTCAGACTTACATTATTTAAAATGAAAACATAATGCTTTGCAATAGTATATGGGGAAATTTAGATTAAACACTAAATCGTAGTTTTGTTTTGTTTTTTTCTTGTTGAAAAATTGGTGCTAACAGATACAAGCTGTGGCTGTTTTTCCTGCAGGTTGGTCTGTCTTTTGTTTAGATCTATTTATGAACTCTCCAGGGAAATGTTATACCAGCTCTGATCAGTCCCTCTAACTGAGAGAACCGACTGCAACACTGCAGCATCACAGGGGGCTTAACTATTCCTCCACCAACGGCAGCCAAATCAACAAATCAGTCAACACTAGACATGGCAGTCCTACCATTGCATTCACTTTGCCTCGTGGTATTCATTTTAATCAAGAATGAGGCATCGGTTGGCTGTAAGCTGTGGCTATGGAAGAGACGCAGCAGAAGAGAAAACAATATATGCAAAATCTCTGCTTAAAAATGTTTAACATTTTATTAAAATTCTTTATTTGAACATTCATAGTATTTTGTATCAGATTCTATTATTTTATGTCAACTGAACACAGTTCAAGTGCACTGCTATTTGCAAAATGTTGGTTGATTGTTTTTAGATATTGGCCCCTGGGTTTCATGCAGCCACTCTGCTGTTAAGAATCTGAGATTTAGTTTTGATTTTGCTTTTAAACTAAGCAAACAGATAAATGCTGTTGGGAAATCAATTTTATTTTCCAGCTTAGACAAGCTGCCAACCAAAGAGCTTGGAAAAGTGACTCATGCTGGTATTACCTTACACAATAAGTTAAATAAATAAATTATCTCTGCATTGCCTACAAACCATCCAAAATGCAGCACCTCATTTTTATCAGGTGCTAAAAACGTCTCCAGTTCTGGCTTCTCTTCATTGGCTTCCTGTGTGTTTTAGGATTGATTTCAAGGTTGTGTTTCTGTCTCTTATCCTATATGTGATGTTTTTAATGTCTATAAGAGCATTCCAGTCATTTCCTCTTAGATGTTTCCTAGCTCAAAGTCTAGAGGTGATTGAGCTTTTGAAATGCGTGCTCCTAAACTGTGAAACTGTTAACCTCTGACACTGTTGAAACTTTTGATTACAACTTCATTTGATACATTTATCCTTAATGCGTCTTTAAACAACTATTTAAAGTGTTTTGATAGAATTTCCGACAAAGACTAAAAACTTAAGGTATAATATAGCAGGACGTAACCTGCAAACAAAATTAAACTGATTTCTTAAAGAATTTCACATTTGAATTCAACTGTCAATATTTAGCTTTCTCTGCTTTTTGCTGTTATTCATTCATTCCTCCATCATTCAGATATTGTCACCCATTCTCAGTCAATTGTCGGCTTTCTGCACAAATCTGCAGCCTGTCCAGAGCACAATGCCAAGTCTACATCCAGCCTTGAAAGCAAATATTTACCAACCGCAATACCAAATGAGACATCCTGCCATCTGAATAACAAAAGACTTCACCCTTCTTTTAATAAACCTCAGATTCCTAAATCAATCTGAATTAAAGTATTTGATTACCAGTTTCCTAGCAACCAAAGACCGCGGCCATCTGTTGCTTCTGCAGGCAGACGAGTCGGCCTGTGCTATAGCCAGCAGGGAGGAATTCCACCACGCTTTCCATCTCTTGAGCTCATGCAGAGGTCTTTCTTTAACGCCACAATAAAGAGAACGAGCCAAAAGGCTATATAGTCTGCTGTATCTTCGACGGACTTCACTCAGACTGTTTTTGAAAGTGCATTCCCTTCAATAATTCAACCTTTGACTGCAGGGGAAAGAAATGCAATATTCATTCAGACAAATGTCCGGCTCCATTTCTTTTCAGAGCCTGAGAGGATGACACACTTCCTCTGACACAGCCGACGACAGAGACCAACACAGAGCTATGCCAAGATAGGTTAACAGAGTTCATAAAATGACAAACACTGCCGGTGTAAAGCTGAGACAAATATGTCTAACCACTTTATTACATTTCTGAGGAGTAGACATGTAACCGCTTCATTAACAATGAACTCCGACGTCCTTCATGTTGTTTTTTTTTCTGTCTATATCTATTTGTCATGTTATCTAAAGTTTCTCCAGCTACCTTACTTTGTCTATATGCTACTAACAACTGCTTCTTTTTCAATCGAGGATGCACTGATATGGATACCAGCATTAGGCGTCTGTCCGATACCGTATGCGTACTTTTATTCATAAATTGCTCAGAAAATACAGGACTCGGTACCAGAGTAATGTAACAGACGTCAGTTTGAGCATTAATGCTGTAACCCAGTTAGCAGCTTTAATGCACCATAAACTGAATGTGAGCCACATAAATAGAAGAAGATGACTATTACGCACAGAAGCTAAGCTGAGAAAACCAATTAACAGCAGCATGACTTTAACTACCTTGGCAATACCAAGTATACTTTTTTTAAACTCTTACCGAGTTTAAAAAACATAAATAAATTTAAAAATAAATCGGGTATTGGTGCATCCCTACATATGCACTCACATAGAGATTTTTCACTGTTTAAAAAAATAGATCTTAGTTATACAACAGAAAATACAAACCTGGCTTTATAATAACAGTTCGGTTTGTTTTGGGAGCTTTGTATTATTTGAACCCCCCACACAGTCTCATTTTTTCTGGTTATGTGCTTCAGAAATGCGCCTCCAACTCTGTGCCGTCTTTTTCTATTGGAAAAAATAGCGGAGATAACTTTGCCTATCCGATTTAGGATGTGAGCGAGGTGTAAAGGTTACTGATAAGTTCTCAGTTTTCTTCTTGATCATTCCAACTTAAGCATCATTGGACTTTATTTTGTGTTTTGCACAGACAACATAGTCGCTGAGTAAACCAATTATTTCCCACCATAGTTAAAATTTGTAGTGGGACACTAATGCTCCATCTTTATTAATTTTCGGTGCTTATTTCATGAGCTCCTCATTTAAAGACTTGTGCTATATTGTGCCTCTATGTGGCTTCTTGACAGATAAGGGATCTCTGCAATATCCTCAGATTTCTAACAGCACTGTAATTTCACTCGCGGCTCAGTAAGAACCGAATGTTTTTGCTGTAATATGGGAGGTTAATGATCAACTTTTCCCAGCTTTATTTTATTATGGATATTATCTCATTACAATCATCCTTGCTTTGATGGCTTTCAACATCCACTCTGAACATAAACCACTTTGTCTCCAAGAGATTACATTAGACTGTTGTGTCACGTCAGAGTCTGAGGTTTGCATCCAGAGTCGTGTCAGTAGTGGAAGTCAGACAACACAAGCATTTTGGTAAAGGTTAAAGAAAAAGAATATGGGTAAAATGGAAATTTATGTAGTGATTTAAGTCCCTGCTGACCAGGCATGGTATTTTAGGTGGACCATGCAGGTCCTTGATCTCTGTACAATAAGCTTTTGCATTCTTGATTCATCCATTCATCTTTGTCTGTTTTCTTTCCTTTTTTAAGGTTTAAAAAAAAATAACAAAAATTTTTTGTTATTTTCAGAAAAAATAACTTCATATTTTGTCTGAATCGTCATTAATAACTATAACTTTTGGCTTTAGCGCTAGCTAGAGAAAATGTGAAAGACAAAAACAGGCCACACAAATACATAAACTAGAAAGACACAAACAGGCTGACACCCCCAAGCCACCCACATATCAAGGATAAATAGATATAACTTTAGCTACAGCTTAGATTTAGCATAGCTGCAATGCAGTGTGCTGTACAGAGGAGCATCTGCAGCCTGAGCAGACTGGATTGAATCTTTTTTTTTTCAGGTTTCAACCTCTAGCTGCCATCAAACATTTAGGATTAAGAAATGCTGGGAGCTCATTGGAGTGCTTTGACACAAACTGTGAAGATTTACAAACTTGTGAAAACACACACGCACACACACACACCACACACAAAAAAAAACTGTTGCAGCTCGGCAAAGTGCGCCAGTCACTATGATAACTTATAAGAGACATTAGGCTGCAGAAATTGTGAAAAACATTGTTTTATGTTTTTAATTTAATTTGATTGAAATTACAGACTCTGATTTTGCAAACAAATTCAACAGGTAAAAACATTATATAAACTAATTACTCAGACTGTTTTTTTAAGCTTGTATTTCTGTTACTCTTTTTTTTTTTCCCCACTTACAGCTAATGAAAACAACATTTAAGATTCCAACATAACTTCAGACTAGTAAAAATGTATTTAATATTCAATAAAAATGCTTAATACCTGCTTAAAGGTTGTCACTTTAAAAAATTACATCCGACAAATAAGTTAATCAGAAAACATTGTAATTTATTAAATATGACTGTAAAGAAGTACAGCTAAAAAAAACTTTACCACACCTTTCACAGAGCAAAAGATCCATATTTTGTTTTCACTCATTCCAGAAAGATATTATGTCAATTCACTTTACAGAGTAAAATGTCACAAGTTCTTTTTTTTCTTTTTAGTCTTTAGTGTCTTTCAGGCAACAAAACCCCCAAAAAGATCAGTGTCAGAAGATTAGAATATTACATGAGATCAATAAAAAAAAGGCCATTTTAACCTGAAATTTCTATGGACTCATTACTTGGTTGCAGCTCTGTCTGCATCAATTGACACATGGAGGCAGTCTCCAGTTTCCTTTAATAATGTCATCTGCATTGTTGGATCTGATTTCTCTCAGCTTCTAATTAATAATACAATTCTGTGGGATTTAGGTCAGACAAGTCTGCTGACCAATCAAGGATAACAACATCATGGTCATTAAACCAAACCTTTAAGCTATCTTTGTCAAGTCCTGATGGAAAATGAAATCCACATCCCCATAAAAGCTGTTCTGTTCTAGGTTGTCTACTGCACTTAATTATTTATTTTAGGCCTCACAAGCTGTTGCGTTAACGCACTTGTTACAGTAAATTTAACTAGTTATTTAGAGAAAGAGGGAGGGGTGGATGAGTTGCTGTCCTGTTGTATTTTTTTTAAAGTTAAAAACAGAAAGTGCTGTTGTCAGCCACACCAATTACAATTCTATATTAATGATTTACGTTCTCAATAAATATATCTATCCAAAATTCTGTACATTGGGTTTGATAAATTAAAGGTCTGTTATTATTAGACTAGACTGACAAAACATGAATTCAGAAGGAGCCACTTAAACATCAGTGGAGAAAATCTTTGTTTGCATTAGCTATTGTCTGTTTGCTCCTAAGCCCCTCCTTCTTCCCCTCCCCTGGCCACTGCTTGCATCATTACACCATTCAGCTCCACGTTCGGCATTAAGGGGAGAAACCAGCCTTTTGGAATCCTTCAATGGGCATCATTAGTATTCTGTGGGGAAATAAAAGGACCCATCTGTGGAGGTGGTGATGAGGGGTAGCAGGACGGGGGGCATCCCTTGAGAGACTGAGGGATTAACCATTGACACATGGAGCCTGCTAATAAGATGATCTGGAGAAACCAATCTATATAGGGTTAGAATGTGTGTGTCACTCTCACCACAATGGCACACACACTCATATACACTTATTCCGTTTTATATAAGTGTAATACATAAGCAATCTATCTAACAAACTCAATAAATGTTAAAGTGTATCTTACAACAGGCAGCCACACACACCGACATCTCAGAATCCTTATTAAATTTGTAGTAGGGCCACATCTGGTCACTTACATCCAGAGAACAAAAGGAAAGAAGCAGTAGGGGGCTGGTGGTGGTGGTGGTGGGGTACCCGGTATCATATATGGAGATTTGATTCCACCCTGCAGAGTATTAATGTGCGTGTACACGCGCCAAGCATTTGTCACATATAATTGGAGGGTGTCAGGTGTGGACATGGGGCCACATTCAGCCCACCCACTACATGAATCGTCTGCCCCTATGACTGGTAGAATCTGTGTGTCAACATCTATATTTATCACGGGGCTGACCCAGAGGTTCGGAGGGATGGCCGCCCAAAAGGGAGTGACTGACTCTCCAGGTTGTCATGAATCACGTCACGTCACCCTCGGACAGGCGTCTCATCTGCAGCGGCCCCTCACCGTCGCTATAAGTGATTTAATCAGAATTCATTGATTGTTCAGAGCTTTTCTCTGGAGAGGATTTTTCTTGGCTCAGGGAAAATCGTTCCTCACACTGTCATTAGCGGACATTCTTAAAGTGTAGTTAACAAAATCTCTGGCACAGTGGTAAAATGGGACTTGTGTTGTCTCAGGGCTGTTACAAAGCCTTAAAAAGTAAGAAAAAGTATTGAGTTTCATTTAAGTATTTATTCGGGACTTTTTTCCTTATCTTATTGAGTAAATGTTTCAGCCAGCCATATGAGCGGATGTTACTTTTTTTAAGAATGAAAGAAGTAAAAAAGTGGCTTATTGTTTACACAATAAATTTAAAATGAGCATAGATCTTCCGGAAATCATTTAGCAGCTTACACTTACACTTAGACTTACACTGCACAGAAAAGAGCGGCAACATTTTCTCTGAAGACACAAAGATGCTGTGTGTCTATGTTTACTTGAATTCCAGCACCACAGGTGTGGTTCAGGTGTTGCACAAGGTGATCTTTATTAAAATCAAATATTATGAGTGTCTCTCTCATTGCTTTAAGCTTGACTACACCACAGGCTTTGGTTTCACATGAAACTTAAGGAAATAAACTGAAAGGTCATACCTTAAAAAACTTAGCAACAACTACACAAGTTTTTATTATTATTATTATTATTATTATTATTATTATTATTATTTATTTGTCATCCTAATTTTGGAGAGGATACAAACCCAGTGTAATCTGAAACAATAGCTCAGATGTATGGTGTAAGTGTGCAGCAAACCGCAAAACACACAAAAAAACAAGTGCAACAGAAAAGTGCTGCAAACAAAATATGTTGTAATCACAGAAAATAGAAGCAAAGACCTACAATCAAACAAACACAAAAAAGGTGAAATGGTGAAATAGTAAAAACAACAGCATATTCATTCCACAAGAACAGTGATCCAGACCACTAGGGGGAGTCTTGAGTAGGCGATATTAAATAGCCACAAAGGCTTGGTGTTTGAAGAAGACATCAAGGAAAACACACAATCCTTCCTTCGAATTTCTTGTGACAAAGTGGTTCAGTTTGTATTTACCGTTTGTCCCTTATTCTTACTTCTTTTTTATTTAATCTTTCTAGACTTGGTCGTAATACTTGAGTTTAAACATTGCTAATGCAACTTTGTTTCACACACTTTGTTTTTTTTTTGTTTGTTTGTTTTTTTGTTTGTTTTGTTTTGTTTATTTCCTTTAAAGTAACATTTTTTGAGTTGCCCTGTACTAAATGTGTAGATATGCAGGTGAGTCTATAAATTAGATTAATAATCTTGTTTCTCTGTTAAGATTTTGTTGTTTGGTTTGACCTGTTCCATTATGGTATGGCTAATGCTGGAGATAGTATGTGTGCGAATGTTTTGTGATTTGAAAATATAAAGAAAATAGAAGAAGAAGAAGATGATGATGCTGGAGATGGATGTGAGAGTCTAAACAAAATACTAAATAATAAAATTCACCAAACGAACCTGGAACTTGCAGCCAATGCTGTTTTTTGTTTACCTGTTTTGACCATTTGACTTCATTAGCTCACATGAGTTCACCTCTTTACCACAAACATGTATATATGCCTATGGTATTTCTTTACTAAGAATCTCTGAGATTCCCATTCGATTTGTTGGTCAACACTTGCTAGTGGCCTTGAGCAAATCCGTTTTCTGGAGCGAGTTTGAAGCATTTCATATTTGCTGTTGTTTTTACTATTTGCAACATTTTCCCCCTTGCTCCTATTTCCTCTAGATGCAGTATTTTTCCTTTGCATTTGTTCTGATTGTAGATTTTTGCTTCTATTTTTTGTGATTGTAGCATTTTTGTTATTGCATTTGTTTTTTGTGTATTTGGAGTTAGCACTGTAATCATAATCACTTTCTGTTTACACCTGTTTGTAGCCTGTTTTGCTGCTGATGGCACCAGAGTGTAGCTGCTCTTTAAACGTATCTACAGATTCTAAACGCCACAGAAACAGGCTACATTCGACAATCTGAGAACAACAGAATGGACAGATCATTCCCCACAAGTTCTGAAGTGGGTGTGGAGGACGATTAAAATGTTTTCATTTGAGGTTTACCATCGTAAAAACTATCCGCCACAATGTTTTTGTCAAGTTTTGCACTCACACCTTATTAATATTACATGAAAAGGACAAATAATGGGAAATTCTGTCTGGAAGAGTATTGCATTTTGATGCTGATTTTTCTATCATCACTTTAAACATACTGAAATCCATACGTAAGATTATGAGTTACACTCTTTTTAAAAATGTATCAGTCACTTTTCGACTGACAAGCACTGAAGACATTCCGATCCCATTTCATCTGAGGATTTGCTGCATCCTAAGCTCTTGGAGATCAAGTTGACATTTTTGCAGTTGTTTTATACGTTCAAGCGCTCAGGCACAAACCGCAAAGTTCCTGTTTCCGCTTTACCACATATGAGTGTCTGCTGACGCATAGAAAAAGTACTGCTCATTACCATCGGTTTTCATTCATGCTTGCTAGGTAATGTGTCACACGGGCTGATGAGACTGCTTGCAGAACGAATACTGAAGAGGAGAGGCAATTAATGGGGGGGGGATACAGAGCCGCCTCCACAGCAGAACAACAATGAGATTTGCCTTCATGCAGTCTCTCCGGATAACCTAAATTTAACTTAAATGGCAATATAGTTTGGAGTGCTTTGATAGAAATAGATCACTGGAACTGGAGGGAAGACGAGGTAATGCAATGTCCCTCAGCGCAAATCAAGTCTCGTTGGCTTCCTGATGATATGATGCATCCAGAAATAGAATGTTGCTGACCAAGGAAGTTGTTGCACCTAAAAATCAATACTCTCTCAATTTGTGTCCAGGATAAACTGAAGGCACTTTTTGTAGCAGTGCATTTTGCTTTGCATGTTCAATTCGGGCCTTGCTCTCATATAAAAGAATTCTGTTTTAAAAGAATATCAAGCAGCCAAGTTAGTTTGTTTAAAAAAATATGCAGAGACAAAATGCATTTGAATTTGAAAAGAGGAAGAATGAGATGCACTTAACTTTATTTTGATACTTTTAATCAATTTGGAATTGAACTTTGTTAAAATAACATTTATTTATTCATTTTTTGCTATTTATTACTTTTAAATTTAATTCAAATCTGTCTTCAAAACATTCTCAACTTTTAAGGCTGTTGAAAATGTATGATATAAACTCAACTTTTACTGTAAAACATTTCAGAACTTTGCAAAGTAATGTACCATAAAAGCAAAAGGACTGTCACACTTTGTTCCCCTGTAATATTGAGTTGAGTGATTTAGGAATATATATTTGTTGATTTCAAGTTCAATACCTCATTAAAGGTTCAGCTTAATGGTATGCAGACAGGAATGAAAGACCGAGCTGTTTTCCTGCTTCATAAACTTTGGACTACAGATCACCTGCCCTATGCAGAAGCAGCAGCGAAAATAGTCTCGCTTTCACTATCAAAGTTACTGCAGAGGGTAAAAAACATTTTAGATTTGTCTTTAAGTTTATCAAAGCTTTCCAAGCAGTCCACTCAAAAGTTAAGCCACATTTTCAAGAAAATCAGCGGCATACCACAACAGGATCTCAGCTGACCAGCATCAGATTTTCATCCTGTAAATTATAACTGGATTGTTAAAGTCCTACAAGTAATTTTTACTGTTATATAAATGTGTGTTTGTGTACATTATTATGTTTTTTTTTTTCCTCAAGCTCATGTGGATTAAGCTTTAATGGAGTATAGATTTACGGTATGTGCAGTTGTTGAATCATTGTTCTTATACAATAGCTACTATGAGCAGAATTTGAAGGGAAGAATTTACTAACTTTTTTGGGGCTGTGTGTGTATTAACACAGTTAAAGCTTCCAACATTGTGTTTTACATACAGAAAGGTTGCTCTAATTAGAGTCAACTCTCTTTTCTGCGATGGTGTCCTTGTGATGAGTTTTTTTTTTTTTTCACATAACTGAGTCTGGGAGAGAAGCATTAATGAGCATGTGTGGGTGAGCATGTATTGTGTGAGTACATACTGTAAGGAGGTGTGAGAACTTTTTTGGCAATGTGTTTCATGGGTTATCCTTTTCCTTTGATTTGTTACAAAGCCTTTTTGAGCTGGTAAAGTTTTATATTGTTATAGGGTTGTTGCTTAGGAATGTCGTCGTTTCTCTGTCTTCCTTTTTCTGAACAAACCAGTACAACACTTTCCTAGTGTTGTACTGTCTGTCTCTTTAGGACTTTCCAGATCTCATTGTGTGCACCTCCAAAGAAACATTGCTACATTAAAATAAATACAGAAATTGGACATTTTCCCAGACATTTTCTGTGGCTCTCAGAAGTGAGAAGCAACTATCCCTGTTCCACACTGGTTGGTTACTACTTCATCTCACAGCCCATTTAATTAGGGTGTTTCACAAACATTCAACCATTTGTATGCAGCTTTCTAAACACATTTTTATTCAAAAATCTACACATCATAGCCTACATTGAGACCTTGTTATTCAAACCCGGTTCTCCTTGATAAACAGTGGCGGGCTTCCAGTATATCTTCAGATACGTCCCCACAGTTTCTCTTATAGCAAAAAGGACACATCTCTGATTCTGTAAATGTATTGGTTTGTAATTCAAACTCCTAAACCAATCAGAGTCTGGCAATCTTAACAACCTGAATAGACTCTGAACAAACTAGTAGACTTATCAGGCACTCAAGTGGTAAAAGCAATGTACCAAATGGTTATATTTGTGTCATAAAAAAAATAAAAATAAAAAAAAAACACTTGATTGTGTAACATAAGTATATACAATTCAGTCCAGCAGGAAACGACAAGGAATGACACATTGTAAAAACAGTCAAAACCCTAATAAAACTAAGGTCTAAAAGGTCTAAAAACTATAAAATATCAAATAAAGACATAAAATTAGACTGAACACTTTAATTGTGTGTCTTCACTAACATCTTGCCTACAATGATCTTCTCATGCAATAGTAAAATTTTGGATATAGTGTTTCTATATAAATCTTCGGTAACACTTTATTTGAAGGGGGTTGAATAAGACTGTCATGTCACCGTCATAAACATGACATAACATGTCATGAACATGAATAAGCCTTCATGAATATTTATGACTGTTGTCATAAAGCGTCATTCGGTAAATTATGACACTTTTAATACAAAGTTGACATTATTCAAAATGTCTTTATGACAACTTGACATTAACCAAGAAATCATTACTGTTTAAACTCTACCTTTAATAACATAAAGTTACCTAATTTTTAAAGTGCAATCAGTAATACTTTTATAACAAATTTATATCAGTAATGATTTTTTGGTTAATGTCAAGTTGTCATAACAAAGACATTTTGAATAATGTCAACTTTGTATTCAAAGTGTCATAATTTACCGAATGACGCTGAAGGCTTATTCATGTTCATGACAGGTGTTATGTCATGTTTATGACAGTGTCATGACAGTCTTATTCACCCCCCTTCAAATAAAGTGTTACAAATCTTCCTTCATTATAGTAGAATTAGCGACATTCAAGGGTTCGTTTTTACCATGATGTCAAGAAACAGTTGCTTGTGATGTTCAAAAAGATAATTTTCTTTTAGTTGATTTGGATCGAGGCTGGCATGTATTACAGAAATGAACCGCACTATTTTCTTTTGAAGTGGACCAAAACCACCTCAAAAAGTGGGTCTCAGTTGTTCAGTACACACCAGGGTTTACTTGAGTCTTTTCACACCTGCACAAAAGGTTCAGATCAACGGGGGAAAGAACTCTGGTCCGGTTAAAGCAGACCAAATGTGTGAGGTGTGAATACAACTAGTGCTCGAAACAAATCCTGCTGTACTGACCATTGATCAAAAAAGCTATCTACATTGGCTTCTTCAAGCATAAGGATGATTTGCCTCAAGATTGGTGATTTAGAATTTTACATAAATCTCTTGAATCTGCCGATAGAGGCAGCTGTCTGACAGAGTGTTAATTTAACACTCCAACTGAAGCAGTAATAGTTTTGCCTTTTGCCAACATGCGACAGTCAGTTTTTGCCCATATGGCTCCGAACATGCTCACAAGCTGCTGTCAGTCAGTGACGATACCTCCCACACCAAGCAGGAGAAATGAAATAGGCTTGCCTGCGTTGCTCGTCCAGCAAAACAGCAGCAGATGGTGAGAATTCTGGATCCGCAGGTCTTTGTGATGGACACCTATGAGGCTCGACTCAGTGACAGCTGTTTCTCAGTGTGTGTCCAGATATACTGCAGTCAGCCTTGGATAAGGAAAATGACCTGGAGGGTGGAATGGCAGGGGGCTGGATACTAAATGCATAATTACATCCATGCTGCCATTAACACACACCCTCAGGTGTCTCATCTACTCGTATTAACATGGTGAGGGTCAGCTTAGGCAAATAATTGTTTTGAGGATTCCATGATTTGTAACTTCAAACAAAAGTCAGCTACTATGTGCTAAGAGAGTTTCATTTCTTCAAGGAAGTGCTCAGAAGCAGAGCCTGTGTTTGGGTTTGATAACTTCTGGGTCACCCCTGTCTTAGAGTTCGACTTTTTCATTTTTTGATTCGTCTAAGTGGACACCTCAGCTGTCTGTGTTATTTCTGTTAATTACTCTCTCACAGCTGCTCAACATTCCCCCAATTATGCACTGATGTCACTGATCACATCTCCTCTATCTCTAAACTTTTCTCATATCATTCTAACTCCTGCTCTTCTTCTCTTAAATTCCGTTCATTGTACTAAAAGGTTCCTGTAATCCTGTTGTCATAGCTACAAAGGCAAAAGTTTTGATTTCATCTGCAGTTCGAAAATAATGAAATGAAATGACATCAGAATTGCGTAGGGCTTTTCAGGACTCTTTACAATGAAATCAGTCATTCACATGCAGACACTATGTTTTTGTTCAGTTAATTATTTCTACATGTAGTGTTTAAGCTGTTTTGTGTCCATCACATGATGAAGTAAAACTCTTGTCAATGGCATTAAGTTGTTGTAAGGAACATGTGTTGCATATATCACCTGCCTGCTGCAATTTGTTTAGACAAGAGATATTTGAGCCATGTCAGCACATAGTGAACAAATCTTAACGTTACCAAAGAGAATTGGGACATTAGGGAACTTTCTGCATATTTTCATCATATATTTATAGTCATGCTTCCCGCACCTTTCCGTTTTTAGAAGGCAGGAATGCAAATCCCTGTGTAGGTGCGTGTGTGTGTGTGTGTGTGTGTGTGTGTGTGTGTGTGTGTGTGTGTGTGTGTGTGTGTGTGTGTGTGTTTCAAAAATTGTCAGTTGTCAATTTAACACATGCATAAGACGGAGAAGATAGAGCAAGTGATAATGATCCTAGTCTGACACTATTTTTATCATGGACAAAGGTGAATGATTATCATATAAAATTAGATTCAGTGTTTTCTGTCTTGTTAGATTTTTTATTTTTTTTTACCAATATAGGAAAGCATTTTTAAGGAACCTTTTTTCGATAATGCTCTTTCTTTATATTAATTAAAATAAAATCAGGGTACTTATCAGCAGTGTGTTTGTTTTATTTGCAGACATCATTGGTTCTTAGTTGCCAATGCCATGTTATTATATTGCATTTGTCAGTGTTGACTGTGCCAGCATGATGATGTCACTGGAATGCAGCAGCTGCCAAGCCTTCAAACAAACAAGCATGAGTTGTTCTACAGCGACAACAAATAACAGAGCGACAGAGACGAACCCAGAAACTCATTGACCATGTCCAAAAAGACACAAACAGTTTCTATGGGTTCATCATCATCTAAACTCATAAATGTTGCTTATTCTACTAGCCTGAATTTTTTACTCTTAATCTATAACTGTTCATTAAAAACAAAAGTATTTTGTTTTCTTCAGACAATGATTGCTCACAACAGAAGGCCCGGCAGGCATGCAGGAGTCTTGTCCAAGAATAACAAACATTCAGCACTCACAATATTTGCTGGTGTGCTTATCAAATATAGATAAACGTAACTTAGATTTAGAAGTACCCCCGCCATATTTTTGTGATTTATTGTAGACTTAATGTATACTTTTATTTTTGGCATTTTTTTTCCTCAATCTCAAGGATGTAGTCACACTGTTTCCTGTCCTGTGATGTATGCTGGCATTTAAAAAAAGAAAACATGTTATGTGGGTTTAAGCATAAGAAAATAATACTAATCCAACACTGTAATACATACGCCAGCTTCCACAGATTTTTGGGGTATAAAATTCTGTCACAACTTAGCTCAATAACGCAACACCTTTATTGTACATGTAGAGTGAAGATATAAAAAAAATTCAGTACCAGCCAGTACTCTTGAGATGTGAAATATGATTAGGGTGTTTGTATTCGTTCCCAGAATACCTGTAACAGCCTTATTGGTTCAATGCTTGCTTACTGAATGAATACAGCCTGGTTTCAAGCTTTAACTCACCCTGGATCTTTATTAGCAGAACATTCACAATGCATTTTTCCCCAGCACAACTTCTAAAGGTGACACCAAATGAAAACAGAGAACTTTCAGTTATTGTGATGTTCTGCTATTTGGACACATTGGTGTTTCTCATGCAGCTATGGTGGAGACAAAGGTAGGCCGCACCAAAAACTTTTGGTAGCAAATGCGTAGTTTCAGCAGCAATAACTAAGTATTATGGAGCTGCACTTAACTTAGTGTCGAAATAACTCCATGGAGTTTTTATATGTGTGATTTTAAACATGTCTTTAGTCTGAGCCTGATTTACACATTTCTAAATATCAGCACTAAGTATTTTCAAGTGCCTATATTGTTGTATAGTCTATCTATCCAGGCATATCCATGCTTAAGATGCTCACAGTTGTGTGTGATTATAATGGACAAAGCTCATGCACAGCAAACTAAACTGCTAAATGTTCACTTGCTGCTTCTATGCTTTCTAGTTTGTGTTCTAAAAATAATTGTAGTAATTTTACTACAATTAAAAAAACAAGCAAAAAAAAAAAAAACAAGCAAATCCAGTCAGTTCTATGCTGTTCTCTTTTTTAAGTGTTAGATCACATTCTAAAAACTGACAAAGAGTCTTTATCTACTGTTGATCAAAGTTTTAAAAAATGGGTTATACATGTTTATTTTTATGGATTGAAGCATACTAAATACTGTGTGTTAGAGCCCAACACTGGGCATTTTGCTACAACTTTACAAGTATTTTGTTCAAACTGCTAAACTAATGTTGACAAAAGAGTCCCAGGTAACCAATGAAGGAAGGCTGCAGGAAAAGCTTCTTAATGTGTTTTGCGTTTATTCATACGTGAATCACTGCCTACTCCTATTTTAGCTAATCTAAAAGAGATCTTAAGGAGTTTAAATAACCTGTGTCTCAGCTAGATTAACTTTATATTCAGAAAAATATGCGCTCGGTCTATATATATTGTTGAACAAATGAAACTCGCATATCATTACTAGTCCCTCTGCTTTTTTTTTTTTTTTTGTAGTTAAGGTTGTGATAAGCACACAAGCTGGTAACCTAGGCAACTGTGGAAAGAGCATCTGATAGAGATGCCTCCTGGTCTGACAGTTTGTTTTCACTCAGACAGTCAACTACTGCATGGGCACCAGCCAAAAAACAGATTTTGTTAACAGACTGTCTGTCTCATACTGAAATCATTGCAACGAGATGATTTGAACCAGCATGATTAAAAGTTATATTTAGTCATGTTCTGGGTGACATCTGTGAGCTCACGATATCTTTGACCATGTAAGGACTGTGTAGGAATGTAACCTTATCTATGTTGGAAACGTGGTTGCATGTTCTGCTCTCCCAGGAGGATAGAAACAGCTAATCAATACAGATTGGCTTAAGAGTCATTCAGGCATGTTGCTATTGCTTATTAATGTTATTTGAGGCAAAGGCCTGAAAAACAAAGCAAAATGTTTTATTGGTCTTTTGCTTGCTGGGCTAGTCTTTAAGCTGAAGAGAAATATCTTGTTTGGACACTTTTGGGTAATTAAGTTTATTATACCAAACTAATGCTAGGGCATTGAAGGAACATGAAAACAGATTGCGTCACTCTTATTGACTTGACTTGAACATTCAAAAACGTACAGTGGTTGTAGTTGTACTTGGCCGACTCTATTTTATAAAATGAACCGATTGATTCTGTGTTCTGTGTTTCTGGCAAGCACCTTCTTCCATAAAGATTTGTTTTGTAATTTGAAAACAACAACTTTGGAACTAGTGCAGAGTCCTTATTGTATCACATAGGTGCTTATTTGATGCTTTATTAATACTGAATTCTGATGCACAAGGCTTCTTGCTTTCATAAAGTTTATAGAGGGAAAAACGAGTGCAAGCAAGTGAATATCCTCAAAGAGACGGAAGGATAATTAATACTCTAACTAATTCATGGTGCCCTAGCTTTGTCTTCATCAGGATGATTATCTGTTGCGGTATACCCTCCTGTTCTGTGTTACTGCAATAAACTGATTGAACAAACAGAACTCCATAAATCAGCATAATTGTCATTCTCATGCAAAGTGCTACACTAAGCATGTTGTCTGTTAGTTGGAATGTCTACAGGAAAGTTGTTTTATATCTAAGACGGACAAAGAGAAGATTTAAAGAAAGACTTGCAGAAGGTAAAAATGAGGCGCAGACAAAGAAAATTTATCATGCTGGAAAATCATCCAAAGAGGACCTGGTGGTCCAAGATTATTAAAAGCTATTGTTGGTCATCATCTTAAAAGACCAGAATGTTTTGTTTTTCTTTACCACAACAGACAATAATCTTCATGAAGATGTGTGGCCAGAATTATTCTGACCTAAATTGGGATGGGCCAGGATTCCAGCAAACTGTTTTGAGAATCTTGTAGAGGGATTCCCAGTGTTTGAAGTTAAATATTAGTAGATTAATGAAGCCTAACTCTATTAGTCTACACAAAACAAAAGAAATGTAAGAAACGTAGTAAGCTCTGCTGTGATTATAAGCTCTGAATAACAGATTTTCATTACAAAGACTATCACGGATTGCTGATTTAAGAGTGCCGGTATGTCTGTTTTCAGCCACGTGTCAATCACTAAACAAAGGCTCTATTATGGGAGGGGATGAGTTGGAGGGGAGTCGTTCAACAGAAGGGAACAGGGGCGTGGGGGGGGAGGGGAGCTAGATGATATTCGGCTGTTGTCCTCCCCAGGGGGTACAGGATGTCACTCACAGGTGTGAATGAAGAGCCTGGTTGGTTGCCTCACCTCCCCACGTTTCCCTCTTATACTACGTCTTTCCCTCTCACAGAGCTTCATTTTTTTTATAGAGCTGCCACACACAATTCCCAAAGAGTTGCTTGCTGACTGGCAGTTACTTTAATGTTGAATACGTGTGAAAGATGGGAAAGCCTGTACCTGCTATGTGCGTCAGCCTCTTAAAGTGAACACTTACCTTTTTGTTGTGCAAGTGAGGAGTAGGAGAAGGAGAGTTCTAGGATTTCCACATTTTGAAAGCACCATAACGAAGAACATGGAAAAGAATGTCTTATATTTAAATCTATTTGTGACGTAAATAAAAAGCATTAGGTAACTCAGTGCTAGATTTGGGTGTAAGCCAAGAAAATGACTTCGTCTCCAGCGAATTTTCTTCCTGACAATATTGTTTTTCATTGGCCAAGAGGCTGTCTGGTCTGCAACTCTGCCCTTCAAGTAATACCGTTTAATCCCTCTGTCTTTGCCGGTATTCTGCCGACATATTAAACACGTTCCTACCATACAAGTACTGCCTGCCTTAATGACACAGATTGAGCTTGCATTCATTAAAAGGAGAGAGAAGAGACATCAGCACAGGCTATGTGTTAGGGTGTGAATTTTACTCTCATACTCTACAACTAGTCTCTCATCCTCTCACTCTCTCTCTCTCTGTCATCATTACCTCTCATCCCCAATGTTGTGTGTGAACACATTCACATGAATGTGTTCAATAGTGGAGTTCACATTTGTGGGAAGCTTGACCTGAGCTGTGTCTTGTTTTAATGAACATAAAGTGAACACTCTTCACCTTGAAGTAATTTAATACCTAAAGGGAGATTTATAGTTTTTAAGAAGGAAACTTTGACTATATGATGCAAAAAGATCCATAGCATTTTCAGTCAAGGTGTGAGCTGAGTGATTGCTGGGTGAATGATTGTGTGTGTGGGTGCATGTGTGAGGGGCAGGGGGGAATTTAGCCTGATACCCGTAGACAAACTATTATTAGCACATTTGTGGAAACACACTCATAATGTAATGTAGACATAGACATCTTACCTTGCTTTAAACTTATCTACACTATCTTAAGATTGTCCTTCATGCAGAAGGCTCAACAAATTTCTTATCCATGGACAGGAGGTAAAGCAAACATGAGCAGATGTTGCACCATCTAACTTGTCTCTCAGGTCATCCTGCAGTTTTAGCACCTAAAACAACAATACATACATTGTCTTGAAGATTTTGTTGGCTAATGTTCTTAAACACAGTCAAGAAGAGAAACATAAAAATTTGAATTCAGAAGATTTTTTTTTATTTTATGGATGTATTATCAAAACATGTGAGGTACATTAGTGTTTTGGGTGTTTTATTCGGGACAACTTTAACTTTCCTTTCTTGTCACTACAATAATAACATCTGAAAGAGCAAAACAAATCTCATCTGCAATGACTTGATGGCAGTCATTGCAATCAGAAAGTGGTCTAAATGAGCTGTATTTCATTAAAAATGTAAATTGCTGTTTTCTTCATACAAAAATAATACACTTTGGGAATGAGAGTATCAATTCTAGTTGATGCACCACTATAGGAAATGGCTCATGTGGGACATGACTACAAGAGAGAATAAAATTTGTGTTAGGCGATGCAATCCTTGATATGCTAATTTTTGGATAATGTTATGACCTCTTTATAAGCTTAATTTCATAAAATATATTTAAAAAAGCAGGAACTGATTCAAGCCAGACATGTGGTCTTAGCTTATGAAGTTTAGTTGCTGAAATATTAAAACAAATTAAATCATTTTAGCAGACTGAAATTAACTCAGAAGTAGTTCTTTTTAAGAATTTACTGGGAAAACACTGCTTATTCTATTTAGCAAATCTGTCACAAGATTTAGATGCTCAAGACCTACAACTGTGTTTATCTATGGGTTTAAGTAGTATAGTAGTAGATCCTGGTGAGAAATAAGGGGCAGGACTACAAAGAGCATAAACACATCCCTTTTGACAAATCTCAAGTTTTTTTTTTTTTTTTTTTACACCCAGCAGCTAATTATACATAATTCAGTGTTTGCACAACCTTGCCCTAAGCACTATGAGTAATGTTTGACTAAATGAGCAAGAAGCAAAAATGACAACAGTGATGAAACTGCAGAAGGTGACTTTGGTCATTTAACTCTTACTTAGTTCAAAATTCAACAATTGTTGAGGTTCCCAACAAATAAAATGTATCCAAAATGGACATTTTGTGATCCCATAGGGTGCACCACAAAACTTCTTAGCATGCTGCATCCCAATAAGTTCAAAAACCAGCAGGCTCTCCTGCTGTGGAGCACCTGCTGTTTCCCAACCACTTTCTTTCACAAGCAAAATAAAAAAGCAGAAGGAAACCAAGCGTTATGTGTTTTGGGGTTTTTAGAAGTAGTCAGTTGAACACTCTTTTAATAAAACTTGGTCTCTGTTAAATAATGCTGACTCTGCAGTTAAGGGTACAAAATAGGATGAAAAACAAAGAGAATGTCATAAAAACAAAATCAGGGGTCAAGTAATATTTGACAAAGATGGATCAGGTTTCAAAAACTATAATCAAAACAGATAGCAGACTTTAACATTAAAACAAGAGTATTACTTGTACTTTAGTACATGACTTTATCAAATAGGACGTTCCTAAAAGTACAGTTTTTAGTTGGAATCCATCCCATATGAGCTCTTCCAAACTCTTTACTTCACAGTCCTCTCAAAATTGTAATTATTCCTATTTTTTGTTTTCCTCTCTGTCTTACTATGGCTGTGTAGAATAACATAAACTAACATTCTGTGTCAGTTTCTGAGAACCTAACTTTTTGGTTGTTGTTATTATCTATAAACCATTATCATCAAAAAATATATAAATAACATTTTAAAGTGTTAAATATGTTCAAGCAAAAGTTTTAAATTAATCTCATCAGTCTAAGTGTACTTGACCGATACAATGTATGAGCTACATTTTGTTATTCGAAATACTTAAATAAACTGCATTTTGATTATATTCATCCATTACTAGTAAATAATGTGTGTCAGTTGAGACCAAATCCTATCTGAGAAAAAATGAAAACCATTTCTCTCTGGGATGAAGTCAACCTGGTTATTTTCCCTGCTGAGTTCTCAGGATTTCAACCCAAAATATTCAATTTGCATGATAGAAACCTTTGATTCCAGCAGCGAAAAGAAAGAAAACTCTTGAAATTTGGTAGCTGAGAATATTCTATGTGTTGTTTTTTTTTTTTTTTGCTTCCTGGCCAAGAAACATTGCAATAAATGACAGATAGTTGTGGTCATGCTTGGTTAGTCAGTCAGCAGAGGTAGTTTTACCCTCTGAGCTGGAAACATCTCCTGATCAGTGGTCCATGTCTTCAAACCTTCGCCCACAACTCCTTCTCTTCACTCACTTCTCCCTCTCTGTCTTCTGTTGCTCTCATAGGGCCTGTGTTTACAGCAGAGTACCTCCTGCTCAATGACAGATATGGCAGTGCTTGCCATGAGTCTGTGTTTAGGAGAAAAGTAGCATCATTGCTACCATGCTCAGGAGTCCCATTAAAGCCATGGCCGGATTATAACCCCCACCCCCAAAAATATAATAAATAAAACAAACCTAACCACTGAATAATTCATGAGTTGACACTCAGGAGGAGTGCAGTGGGTGGGAGGATGGTTGCATCATCACTTGTGTCTGGGCCTGTCTTATGAGTTCTTTATTCCAACCCTGAAAATGCGAGAGAGATTTGGGAGGGGGGGGCGGGGTCGTGTTTGTACAAAAACCTCACAGTGAGAGTGGGAGAGAGCACGGGTAAAGGGCAGAGAATGTAAAGTCTCAAACAATAGCTCAATTTCAACCATGCATCCACACTTCTGGCTTTACATGCTCTTCAAAAATACTGGAACAAAGAAGGATGGGTGTGGCTGCAATGCCGGAGGCGAATCTGGGAATCCTCCCAGGAAAAGCCCTGAACACTAACTGCCCCTCAACCATTTCCCCTCTGACACTTGGAACATGATTAAGACGTGTCTAGAGCCAGAAGAAAGATTATTAGGCGCAGTGCATCCCTTAAAGCTGGGTAAGGTGTGAGCTTGTCTTATTTTCATCCGCAAGAAGAAACTGTTCTCCTGGAAGACACGTAAAATGGGATCAATCAGAGCAAAGATACTCTGATGGGGAGATGAGAAGTGGAGCGATGCACGCCACAGAGCAGAGGCAAAGCAGCGCTAAGAGGAGGGAGGAGTCATCTTTTATTGATTCAGGCATTAATGTACATTATGTACAAATTGGTCGAGGGTGGCCCCTCATGCGCAGTCCTGTGCTGTGCCAACAAATTGAAGCAATTGCCTTGATATCCACTTGTGGGCGTATGGGAGATTGCATTTCAAATCCAATGTGATTTTTTTTTTTTTTTTTTTGTTTCCTTGTTTGTTTGGACATTTTACCCCACTCATTTGATCCATACTCCATACTTATTAATAAGAAAAAGAAGAAAAAAAGCTGCAATAAATATCTGTGAATCTTCACTTGTCGAGAGTCCCACCCCTGCTTTTATTTATGACAGCTGAAAAGTGCACAGGAGGGCGTAAATAAAGAATGGAGACTACCTATATTTCCCAAAGGTGGCTCTGACTCTGACAGTTGACAATTTGTCAGCCTTTTCATACCAGTGGGGCAAACATCATGAATCAGCTTGCTCAGGAGGGGAGAAAACAAAGATATATGTCCAAGAGCTTGGATGTTTTGTGCTCCTCTATGCTGAAGATACTTGTGTTTATTCCAATAATTGGATCTTATTAAAATCTTCTGTTCTCAAGTCACATATGTGAGGTTTTATGCAGAACTCCATTCCAATGCAGACTCTGACCAAGGTCTGCACACAGACAAAAGCAAACACACTTGACACACGCGCACACACACAACCGTGTCCCTTTGTGGACCGTTGCCATGCAACATTTCTCTGATTGGGTTAGTTGAGCTCTAGTGAATGTGCACTCACACACACACACACCACAACACACACTCCTCCCGGTTGATGAGGATCAGATCACACACAAACTCGTCGCCACACCCATCCTCCTCTCCCGCGGGACGCAGCTGCTCCTCCAAGGCCGAGGATGGAGAGGGGAGAGAGACGTGGCTCTTACAACAGGAGGGAAGTGGTCTCCTCCTCTCTGTGAGCTCTGCTGCTCAGTCCAGGGTCGAAGCTTTCCTTGGCTGTGATGATTGATGGTTCTTTGTTGGTTAAATTAAGTTTTATTACCATTAAATATCAACTGCACAACCCATTTTTTTTCTTAGAACACATACACTTTGCCATTTAACCAGCGATTAACAACACCATTTGGATTCTGCTTCGTGTGTGTGTCAAGTTCGTTTTGTGATTTTTATTTTATTTTATTTTATTTATTTATTTTTTTTTTTTCATTTCTAATGATTTTCCTATGAAAAGGATGCATTCACGTCAAGTGGACTTGAAATCGACACACTCCACTAGAGCTTTGTTTTACTATATTTGCTGGAGAACTTCTAAGCCTATTTTCTTTTGTAT
Source organism: Poecilia latipinna (assembly GCF_001443285.1). Taxonomy (NCBI): domain Eukaryota; kingdom Metazoa; phylum Chordata; class Actinopteri; order Cyprinodontiformes; family Poeciliidae; genus Poecilia; species Poecilia latipinna. The sequence continues at coordinate 242,279 of NW_015113274.1, read as the reverse complement.
GAGTTTATATTTGTGTTTACAATGGAAGCTGATCTGTCTTCAGAGGTACACATTGATCGTATAATCCCAAGATATATTAAGTCTCGAGTCATTTTGTGTGTGACTAAACTGTTTGTGTTGGATCCTCTCGGAAGGGTGAAGTATCAAAGATTAGACATCGATTGTTCGGTTTTGTTGTTTACAAAAATTTATTCATACAAATCTTACAACACTTTCATGACATTGAGAAACGTAAGAACCCCATATAAGGACTTGTATGTGTTTAACGATGCCACTTTGCACTGAGGTTAAGTTCTAAAACATAATGTTCTCAAATAGATAAGAGTTTACACATTGAAGTAAGGCGTTGGGCGCTGTCAGAACTATCAACAACAGGCATTTTCTATGATCTGAACAACATCTCTGTTATTCTGCTCTTAAACCCTTTTTTTTTATTTATTCGAAATAGTGTTGCACAGAGTCGTAAATGATATATATAGGGGCTATTTTTTGATCATATAAGTTACTGACCAATATCAAAATAATCAACAACACCTCATAATCAACAATAACAAACACTGGTCATTGTTCACAAACTCTCACAGACACTAAACAACCCAAACTCATGCACACGCACACACACACACGCACGCACTCGCATGTTGCCTGCTCCACCAACATATACATTCTATTCTTGTCTACAATATATATATATATATATATATTTTATTTTTTTTACTCAAAAAAACTCATTGGCCATGCTGTGAAAACAAAAGCCTAATTCTACTACTGTTAGGGCAGACTAAGCTGAGCAATTAAACAGAGTAAAAGGAAGTTTCAATGTAAGCTAATGGACTGCAGCATCGTAGGGCCACTGAAATTGCCATCTGTCACTCGTGGCGAATTTTTCTTAGTTTTTTTTTTTTTGTTCTTTTCATTTTTTTTTTTTTTTAGGTTTCTCACATCAAAGCAAGGCACAAAAGCCAAACGCTGTTTCCACCTCCACGTCTGTGTTCGGTCACTCATGATACACATACATGTGCGTTTGCCACACACACACACACACACACACACACACACACATACACACACACACACACACATGCACACGCACGCAAGCACACCACGCACACGCATACACACAAAGCTTGTGGTTTAAAGTCAAATTAGAAGACGAGTGTGTTGGTATTTTCTATGGGGAGAACACAGACTGCTGATTCGATTGCAAGCGTACGCACAAAGCTGCAGTTGCATACGAGGGAATAAATACTTGGAATGTTCCCTTATAAAAAGTCAGGAGGGGAGGGTTTCCTGTCTGCTGGAAAGGGTGAACTTCATTCAGCCGTGTTCTGGCATTAGAGGGAAAACCTATCATCCTGCAGGAAAACCTCTGTGAAGGGAATTCAACATCTGATATTCTGCTTTTATCAGACTCATTGACCCTAATCTCACTGAGGCAGAAGAAGCCCTCAACTCTTCTCTGATTTTAACACATCCTGCCTTCCCTGACTCTTGGGGTGCTGCGGCTGGTTTCTTGTGCAACCTCTCTTTCCCTCTCCACTTCTTCAACACTCTCTCGTCTCCATTTCTCAACCTGACACTCCTCCTCGTTCTTTTTCCTCACTGCACAGTAGACATCCGACACAGACCAGCTTCTCACTAACAGTTGAAACACAGCACTAAATCAGCAAAGGCCATGTAGACTAAAACGGAATTTTAAAAAACTGCTACAATAAGACAAAAAGTAATCAGCGTTCTGTTATGTCCACCATGACAGTGGCAGGGGAGGTAAAGATTCAACAAGTCAGTGCAGTTCCAGTATCTACCGCCTCTAGCCCTCATTGTTCACATTTTTTGTCACAATATAGCAGAGGGGAGGGGTTCGGAAATGAGCTTGGCGCAGCCCACTTTACAAAAATAGCAATAAAAGCACATAGGCATGCAGTCTCTACGCGAGAATTAGCAAGGTGTCAGTTTCCACATGCACCAAATAAAAGGTAAATATCCTCCTTCAGCATCCAGGATTCTCATGTTTCCTTTGTGCTTTGTTTCCTGCTTTTCTTTTTTCTCTTTCTCTCTCTGCTACCTGCATACAATGAACAGATTAAGCACATTTTTTTCCAGATATTCCTGTTGGTTTACAACACTGAGAGGATCAAACATTCTTTGCACAGTCCTGTAGAGCGTGATTTATCTCCTACTGTGAAATGACTTTGAGGCAAGTAAGCAGGCAGTGCTTTCTGCTACCATATCTCCTGTAAAGGCAATAATCCCCCTGCAAAAGCCCATGTGTGACTGAATATCCATACTTTCTACACAAACAGGGTATATTTTTTTCTACTAGTAGAATGGATGGATGTGTAAATCATCCACATATCCATCAGATGAGGAGCTGTCCAACAGAACCCATCTCACTTTAACGCCCTGGAGGGGCAGCAAAACTCTCCAAACCCACAGAGCTCCCATTAAAGGGAGTATGGAAAAAAAAAAAAAAAGTAGCATCTATCATTTATGATAAGCCCACATGTGCCTCACGTAGCATGCTCACTGCTTCTTTGGGCCTGCTTTTGCAAAACAAAAACAAAAAAGAAACACAAAAAAAACAACACTAAAAAAATAGACTAAAAAAATAAGTAGTAACATTCAATACTTTGATTGTCTTTTGAAAATCTATTTATTTTCTGCATATGTGGATGACCTTGGGAGATTTCAAGCGCATAAACGTTGAAGGTGCACATCTATCTTTTTTTTCTGATTTCATCATCATCTTTTTTGTCATTTTTTTCTGTTGTTTTCAACATCTCAACATGAAAAATAAAAATATTGGTCCACAAAGTAGCTATAACTGTGCGGTATCAAGTGCTTTTGTACAAAAAGGGAAAAGAAAAAAACGATATTATTAATAAAATATTCATTTTAATGGCTTTACTTCATACATAAATACATGTTGAAAGAACACAGGCGCAATCCACTGGTTGGTCAGATATATCTGAATGACTTTGAGTTAACGACTGGATGTATATACACAGGAGGGCAGTTTTGGGCGCTTTTTCTTTCTTTTTTCTTTCTTTCAGCGGAGCTACAAATAGGCGAGCCGGCGTCCTTTGTTCCTAACTCTCTGTCTGTACCTTCTACCCAGAACCGCTGCCAGGTATTTCTGCACGGCCATCTGCTTTCTATAGCGGCTGTAGCTGTCGGTGAAGATCCCATCTGAGTGTCTTTTGGACAGGGGCTCTGACTCTTCCTCCATGCTGTTGTCGTCACTGAAAAATAATCGGGGGAAAAGACACAGAACGGAAGAAATCACGATGAGATTCGTTAATCAAGCAAGTTCAGCATAAATTTGTGTTTTTAAATTGTTATTATTATTATTATTATTATTATTATTATTATTATTATTATTATTATTATTATTATTATTATTATTATTATTATGTACATATAGTGATTATCATTACGCTTTGATCAACAGTTGGGCCTTTACTCTTTTGTTTTTCGTTTTGTTTTGTTTTGTTTTTGTTTTTTTAATATGTGGAAAATATGATAATACCGAATTCCGCATTTGATTTAAATAAGCGTTTCAATTATTCATCTGAAGCCCAATGGATATTCTGACACATCATTTTTCATTAGCGCTTAGGTTTAGAACAGTTAAATCAGAAATTAATGGTGCAATCACACCTCACTTGCAGGGGATTTTAAAATAAGACTCCTGTTTTTATTACTTTCGTTTTGCAAATCAGAAACACTATAAGCACAATGAAGACCTCTAGAGGGTTTTATGGACAGGCAACACAAAAAATAATAAGAAACAAATAAATAAAAATCACGCACATATAATGAGTGACGCAAGCAGCCTGAAGTTGTGCAGTGCAGAAACATAAAAATAAAAAAAAACTAAAAAAAAACGCTGAAGAGAAATGCCCTTACCCTGCACGAACAGTCATCAGAGAATGCAGATAATGTCTCGCTGTTAACTGACCCAGGATCTCCCTCAAGGCTCTATCTAATTCTTCCTCAGCATGCCTTTCTGGTCTGAGATGATAAAACGCCAAAAAACACATAGATCATCAGAGACTTAAAGGAAAAAAATAATAATGACAGAAACAATGATAAATGAAATAAAAAGAGGCGCAGACAAAAATGATTCAAGACAGCCTAGAATGTCCCCACCCATCGGCATGAGGTTCAAAAATAATAATAATAATAACAATACCAATTTAAAAATAAATAAATAAACAGCATTTAAAAAATTTAAAAAAAAAGCCTTAACATGCTCTCCCTCCGTGATCTTCATGTTCAGCAGAATGGAAACAACAACTTGAGGCTACTCGGTATGGAAGTAAGACAGGGCAAATTACACGGTGCGCTCTGTCCCAGCTGCAGTACGCATTCAAGTGGGATTTACCTTTTTTCTGGTGGGTAGTACAGGCTGTACGCATCGTCGTTTAGAGATGGGGGGCTTCGTATAGCAAGCTGGTCGCTGTCAAAGCCCATGTCGGACAGAGAGTTGCCATCCTCATCAAACGCATCGTTTTCAAGTCTGCAACGTGCAAGGCAGGCGTCAGAAATCCGATGCAGTAAAAGAAAAAAAAAAAAAGAAAAGAAAAGAAATGCGTGCCTCAAACCAGCAGACACGCCTTATGTGTTTCTGATGAAGTAAGAGAAGTATTAAGATATAACTTTTTAATAATTACTTAAAATTACAAACATAAACCCTTTTTCCTTAGGGTAGAAAATCTGTTTTATATTCCAACTTGCTACCGCTGATGATTTCAGCGCAGACTTCACACTCATTAATTATTAAAAAATCGAAACAATAGGTGTTGAAAAAGATCGCCTATAGGCTATAAGAGTGTGGGCGGTGGAGCCTCAGAAGAGAGTGGGGGAATAAATCAATTAAAAGACTGCTTAAAAATAGCTGAAAAAATTCTGAATCGAAGAGAACCACGCCCAAATTTAATTCTGGATATGCTTTTAACAGAAACAAAAAAAAAAAAAGAAAGAAAGAAAGAAAGAAATCTTAAATGGGAAGAGCTCTCCGATTCGTTTTGCCTCGCCTCTCCTTGGTGACGCCAGTCCATCGTCATCCCAAGGGCTATCCAGCGCACCGACTGCTCTCTCATTTTTAATAAGGGGGAGTTCTGCGAGCCGTCCCACCGGACTGATACATGTACGCAATTTCCATAGGCATTTTCCACTCAACACCTGCGTTTGTGTGCTTTGGGGAAATTATTGCACACCCATGTTTTTTTTGTTTTTTCTCTTTTCAAGCTCAGCGCTCTAAAATTGCGCCTATATTTGCGCACTTGTCTGAAATAAAGACATAGGGTTGGAACATTGAAAAATATGCCGCTTAACACAATTTTGAAATGAATAATTTAAAGAATCCTTCAGTATGGAAGGATTAGGACAAACCTACCTGATCTTTGGGTAACTTAGTCCTATAGGTGTGCAGAAGACGCTGTAGTGCATTAAGATTCCGTAGATGAGCAAGATTAAAGTGGCTTTACTCGAACTGGCCATGCTGTCGATGAAATACAGACAGGAAACAGGTTACTTTCTCTGCTGAGAAATGAACGCTCTTTGTTTAATCATAGTAACAGACGCTGGTTGATATATATATATATATATATATA
>NW_015113274.1:214780-232591 GCF_001443285.1 Poecilia latipinna | reverse complement strand
TTTTTTTTTTTTGCTGGTACATCTGGTGGTTTCATGTAACCATGTGGCTTTGATAGACGTGGCCTCTGGGGACCGCTGGAGCTGTCCGGTGCTGAAATGAATCGTCTCAGATTGCGACGCTTCCAGACTTCAGAGTCACATTTTCTAATCGTTTCCAGTAACTGCTCGTTCGGTAACGAGTGTGGTGGCTTTAATGGCCAGACAGCAGAAGTACGAGGTCTCTTGGATTTCTAAAATACTTATGGGACCTGAATTTAAACAGGGGCTGGTGACGCAGGATAGCCTATGTAGATTTTGTGATGAATCTATTTCCGTAAGTCACGTTTTAGTAAATACACTATGCCATTGTGTTGTGTGGTTAAAATGCTCTGTTCACATGAAAAACGAAAAACGTTGAGAAAAATCTGGAGCTGTTGTTGCAAATGTATCATTTGTATCTTTACAAATATTTATGAGATCTCTAACTGTTTAACGATTAGAATTTGCACAAAAAGCTCCTTTATGGAGGAAATATGTAGCTGAATTTACAGATTCCAAGAAACTGCAAAAGTGATAAACAGAGATATCGTCTGCTGCACGATTAGCCTGATGTATCATTTATGATACAAAAAAAGCTACACTTCAAAAAAAGTGTCTTGCTGGGTTTTGCTAAATGTTTCCAATAAATCATTGCATCATAAATGTACAACACTTTATCACCTCCTTTAAAATCAAAATTGCGTAACAGTTTATGTCAGGTTTAAAGGATCCAACACCGGCTTACTACGACATGCTTACGTCATGTCTATCTTCCATTCAGAAAATTGGGGGGAGATTTCCTGAATCCTAAGCAGAGCTTATCCCAGGCTATACTTCAGGCCATAAACATATAACTTCACTACTGACCTAAAATCCCTTTGTATCATAGACGCTCAATTCATCATATATGACCTTTACTGCACTATTTTTCTCTTTTTCCCTCAGTTTAGGTGGTTGTGCCGTGTTGAAAGGTGGCACATTAATAATAGCGTGGTTATTTTGCTCGGCATTAAGCATTTACATTCTTACTAAGCAGATTTACATAGATTTTTTTTAAATATTGAGGACAACACATCTTTCCTTTGCACGATTTTTCTGATGTAACACTTTTTAAAAGTGAGGAGAGGGGGGAGGGGGAGACACATTTTCAAACATAACTTGTGTTACGGTCCTCATGCGTTTGGGGCCCCCTGTTGGTATTGGAGCTCCAAGCAATTGCTTAGTTCACTTATCCTACAGATTTGCACCCTTTGCTAGCTAGTTTTTAACAGCTTTCAATTATTTCCAAGTAAATAGGGCAATGTAATATGTAAGTCATGCAACTAATACTGAAAAAAAAAATTCAAGGTAAAAGTAAAAAGTGTGACAGAATGACAAATTCATTTGTCATTCTGTATGTGTAATAAAGTATTTTCCCTTTATTACACAATCTGAGTATATATGGTATATGATTTTGGATATATCCTAAACCTGATCAGCATGCCTCCTGTTTTCACCTCTGTTTTTGGAGATTTTCTTGGCACATATCTGGAACAAAGCAAACTCATCAGATCCCCTATGGCCTGCCAACACCTTGGGATCACCAAGTATGAGCAGGAGAGCGTTATTGGGAAAGGGGCTGTCTTGTTGTTCCTTCAGGACCTGTTAGCCTTATGATCAAATACTGGATAAATGAAAAATACTGTCTTAGTAGACCTTGAACCGTTAAAATGTATTTGAGTTAAAGTTGATTAATTTATCTTGAAGGAATATCTATGCAGTCCATTTCTATATCCAAAAATGGCCCCCTATCTTGTATTCTTCTTTTAAATAGCTTTTATATGATAACAACAAGATTAAGCTGTTGATTTCTTCTGGTTTCTGGTTTTGGTGTGCCTCCTCCTCCAATATATCTAAATGTCTCCCAATCTTTAAGTCTTTCTAGTAACAACCATGCCTTCAGTTAAATAACCCACTTCATTATGAGAGTTAAACCTTCCTGTGTATTGGCTTATGTAAAGGAAAGTGTTTTAGAATGCCGAGTTTAAAGGATGAATTCCTCCATTAAAACGTGACTAATCAGACAGACGCGTTTGGTTCTGAGGGGGTCGTCCTGGTCCCCGATGGGGAGCCTTAGCTGATCTTTTGATTTGATTGAATCACACCTAAAGCTCACCAATAACCTGCAGAATTTGCCAGAGAGGCGCACGTCAGCATTTTGTTTAGGCTGACGCATTATGACGAAGAGACCCAGTCACCGCCAGGAGGGGCCTGATCCACAACTTTTTTCTTTCTTTCTTTCTTTCTTCCTTTCTTAGGACGTGACGCTGTAAAACGCCCAACTTAAAGCCCATACCGCTGAACTGGAGCTGACTACTAATATTAGGCCTGCTCTGTGCAGCAGGTAGAGATGCGGATCGGTACCCTGAGCAAACGGCGCCATCATGAGGAAAAGAAGTGAAATATAATTTTAAAAAAACAACGATGTTTTATTTTGTTTTGTTTTTTGTGTGTGTGTGTGTGTGTGCACGTCTTTCACATTCAAACACGTTGAATGTGAGAGATGCAAGAAGGTGTGAAAGAAAGTCAACTTTAAGTCAAACCAAAACGATTTTCAGAATAAATACTCAAAAGAGCTAATTTTACATCTGAAGGAATGTCTGTTTAAACTCAACAAATGTTCAAAGCATATAAGCTGACTTATACAATTGTAAGATTTTTCGGTTTACAGAGATAAACCTAAAAGTATTTTGGGGGCATTTTAGTTGGCTTATCATCACACAGTAGTGCATAACTGCAAAAAAAGGGAAATATGGTTTTAGTGGCCTTTTTCCTTTTGCTTAGGTTGCAAGTAAAATAATATGTTTACTCATGGTTAGGGTTTGAAACTTGTATCCAAAGCACTGAACATCAACCTTGTTCAGCCCACCATCTGAAAATGAAAAGATAGCACAACCCATGGCTTAGCAATAACTACCCACCTAAACTGATAGGCCAGGTAAGAAGATTATTAAAAAAAAAAAAAAAAAAAAATCAGCTGAAAAGCCTGTGGTAGCTCCGCAGGAGCTGTAGAAATATAGAGATAAAATAAATTGTTGACAAGGAAACTAATAGTCATGCACTCCTCAAATCTGGCATTTATGGAAGAGAGGAGTAAAAGCCATTGTTGACAAAGTCAGAGTGGACTGATAGCACAATGAAAAAAAACTGCCTTTGAAATAACTTGGTGATTTGCTGCTGAACAGACTGATGAAGAACTATCTGCAGAGGAACAGGACAGAGGGAGTGCCTTAACTGCATTTATAACAGTTTATTTTCATTAAAATTAATGAATTAAAGTTAGAAGATTATCAATAACGATTAATTAATTTATTAGTTAAACTAGTTTAAAATAATAACAAAAAATCCCCTTTGCTTAAAATTGATTTAATGTTAACCTTTCCCTGTGTGTGATGTTGTAATATCACAATTCGCATGCTGTCCACTCAGCATCAGTAAAGGTCAGCAAATCCTTTCTCCAAACCTTTAAAAATTCAGTAGAAAGTCTTTAATCTGGACCCTCTGAGTGATTTTTTTAAGTTGCAATGTCAACATTACATTTTTCCCTCAAAATATTTTCCCTCCACCACACTTTCTGTATAGTGCACAGATAATTGGAATCAAATGAATTCAAAGCAGTGTGAAAAATAAACGAGAACACGGTTTTCTAGAAGCATAATGAGACTTTGCAGAGCTCCACTGTCAGAGCCCCATGCAGAAGATCTAAAATCATAGATGTAACTGTAGGGGGCACCAAACACCTTTACACTGTAATTGAGTTCAAAGGTTAAACACAGATCTACAACAGTTCAGTTTCATTTTTATTAAACGTTCTGGCAATGAAGAGATATTTGCTCTATATTTTGTTAGTGTATAAATGTCATGTGTAGGATTAATGCAGCTCGGAGACTGACCGGATTTTTTTCACTCTATTGTAATACACAGGGACGTCGGCCATATTGGATACACATTGAGCAGGATTCGCTGTGAACTTCAAGTGCTGTCGGAAATAACACCAAAGGAAACTAATTTCAATTAAAATAAATAAATAATAATCACATATTTACAACGTAGTTTAGCTTTAGGACAAACTGTTTTATAAACGCACAAAACAGTAACATATTTTCTATTATTATGGAGAATACTGTCAAAAAACAATACATTTGGTGTCATAAAACTAGCTTAATAGAACAAGTATGTTCATTTTGTTGCAGATCAATTAATATTTTATTAAACATCTACAATTAACTACATCAGTAATTAACATGTGATTATACATAAAAGTTCAATTAAAAATATTTTGAAATAACTGATAAAAGCAAAACAGGAAAGCAGATTACTTGAGCAGGAGAAATTTTGCTTAAGTAATCTGCCTTTTGGAAACTTTATATCGTTTCAAAAGGCTTTGTAAGAACCAGTTCTTCATTTTTTATATAAATAGGTTAAAAATGAGTTGCTTCAAAACATTTTTCAGGTAGAAATATTGCAATCGATTGCTAGTCACCGGTGTAAACCTATCACTGCAAGTGTAAAACTCTTGTAGGCTATTCTCCTTTACTTTAGGAGAGAATAGACAGGACAAGTTGTTTTTAAACATTTTTTTCTTTTTAATTCACATTGAAGATATTAGAAGAGAACATATGAATTTAATTTAGCCTTTTTTGACAGCTATATTTCTCACTCACTCAACAGATGGTCTTCTGCACTAATCATTATTCAGGAGCAGTGCACTTTATTTGTTCTTTATGGAAATAAATGTTGTAAAGGTTGCTCGTTTTTGGTGTAAATCCGAAATACAGAATAATATTAAAGGATACAATTAGAACAGAATAGAAAACCCCATCTGTGAAAATGAACATAAATGGATTCAAATCTCTGTCGTGTTTTCTATTTAGTTGGATTTTCTTACAATAAAATACGTAATTTTCTCCACTTCGGCTGGAAATGCTCGGTTCAGAGCGACAGCAGAAGGGCCTTAGCATTTATTATTTTTACATTTACTTTAGAACTGCGACAACATATCTCCCACGCTTCAAAAAGTTAGCCTCTAAACCAAACATGTATGTTCCGAGTGTAATCTCTACCCGTGAACGCAGCATGATTCCTTCTTTGGCCTCATTGCCTCTCCTCTGTACTAGTCCTGCTATTGTTGTGAGTCTTTTCTGGGCGACCCTCGCCTACCATCCGCCGGTGATTCCTTACACTTAACCTCGCGTGTTTACCGCTACGTTGAGCATTGTTTTCTGGCGTAGCTCAGTGTCCTCTCTGTGTGGGCATACAACGAAAGGACCCTAGTGAAGGACGTATTGGGAGCTGGTGAAGTAGTTAATCGGCATGGGACAGACGGAAGACTGAGATTCCACGTTCAGAGCGCTTGTGTCGGCGGTTTCCTCCTATTTGGATTCTCCCACGAGAAACTACAAAACGCCTTGTGTTGTAGGACAGAAGGGGGGGGAAAACGATCACAGGACGCATGTAGCCGACGTACGACGCTGCTAAGGTTGGTTTTAAGGTAAGAAACGCCCGCCTTGGAGACACTGGAAAGTCACGTTTTGTCGTGGAAGTGGAATGAGCAGGGCCTTGCGGTCTACAGTCAGGAAAAGTTGGTGAAAGGAGCAGGAGAGTTAACTTTGGTGTGGGTACAATGTCACAAAAGTCGGTTTAATGTTTACTCCGACCTGCTCCGGGATTCGAGTTTTCCAAGCTAGTTTGTTAAAATGTCCACAACAACTATTGTCGGAATGTATGTATCTGTTAAATGAACCGTACACGGGGAAAAGCAGACAACTCGGCTGCATTTTGAGTTTTGAAGAAATGTTTATTTGCCCTGCTAATTAAGAGTTAACAATCTCCTCTTTTCTGTTTGCCTCACCCATTTTTTTTTCTCCTCCACACACACTCTCAATATACTCAATCAGCTGCTGCAGGCCTCAGCTGTTGGAGGCCTTTAAAACAATACCCATGGGAGTCTCCAAAACATTTTATTTAAGCGTTTTGCAAAAGTTTTTCTGAATTCTCACATGCTTTTATTGTGAAGGCGCCCATAAGATATGCAGATTTCTGTACAAATATGTGCAATATTGCAAAGGATTACTTGGATGCCCTATTGGTCAGATATGTATAACATTTTTCATAGGTTTAATGTTTAATCAATGGGTTCATCTTTATGCTAACACCTCATCAACACTTTACGGATGGAGATTCTGAAAGTTTGGGGGGAAAAAACAAGGAGGCACATAGGAAAATGCGGGTTAGTCTCAACTAATCATTGCAATGTAGAGCAGGAACATCTCAACCTCATGTGCTCCTAATATTCTGCAGCAATGGTTGTTGTTATAACTGTCTCCCTTACTGAATGTCTCTGTTTGGTATACTCCAGTGGCCCAGTAATCCTCCTCCACGGTAATCCCTCTCTGTCAGTACAGCCCCAGTTGGCCGGACAGTTGTGTCTCCTCCACTTCCACACACAACCACACACATTCACACAGAGGCACTCGCTCACAGCTGGAAGCGAGAGGACTGTTGGCGGAGGGGTGAGGAGCAGGAACAGGTGGCGTTGGCCGGGGTTCAGGGACTTTGGATTTAACTAGAGCTGCCGAGGATCCTCTCATGCTCCTTGGGTGTCCTCATGACACAAATAAGACTCTACATCATCATTTACAGTTTGCTGATTAGAGACTTCCACGATTTTGTGCCAGGAACAGAGAGAGAACCTAGGCTGTCACGGGACGTCCCCACCTGCAAAAGGAGAATTCTCAAGATTTCCCAGCTATGTAGTGGGAGCTGCTCTTCATTTTTATAGCTGAAAGATGGCTCGCTCTTTTTTTTTTTTTTTTTTTTTTTTTTTTTTTTCCCCCACCCTCGTTCCAGCCTTTGACAGGCACAGCAGGTGGCCTCAAAAAGCATGAATGGATTCGGAAGGAAGTCCATCTCCCCATCCCCCTCGGCTTCCCCGCTTCCCCTCCCACTGGCCGCTTCCCTCCAATCTCTGTGATTGGCATCGCTGGCAGCCCAGACTGAAGATAAGAACAAGCCGCAGCATGGAGAATAACCCGGGTCGATTAGTGGGAGCTGGTTTCTGCTGAAATAGTTTTGGTTGTAGATTTCATGAGCTGGTATTTACCCCTTAGCTATTTCAAAGGGGTGGGAAAAATAACTCGGCTGCTTACTGCAGAAGCTCACGAGGATTTTCTTGAAATGCCGCAGTGATTGAGTAAAATCTCTCAAGACATTTGACAAAACGGCCTGGCTCATGCCTGAAGTTCTTTCCTAGAAAGATGTCATTCATACAAACAAAGAAAAGGAAGTTTCTTATCATAACCTATTTACCATTACAATCTGACTTTAATGGCATCATTGCTGCCACCTGCCAATTAAACGCCATTTGGTCATTGAAAGCGGAAGTGATGTTTATTTGCATGCAAAATGCTGGAGTGAGTGCCGATCTGTCTCCTGAGACGAATTCTAATAAGTGTGAATGTGTGTGACCCGCTGAGAGCCCCTTACTTGTGATTGTCTCTCCACAGACACATGTTAATGACAGGTGTGAACACAGGTTTTATTGTTGTATTTTTCTTTTTCCGTTTGCAGCTGTTTTTTTTATGTGAACAGTGTAGCATCTTTCTCAAGAAAGCATTTGCACAGGTTTATTTCTGATTAAAAAGAAACGGATATCTCTCCTTTTTGCATTTTTTTTTCAAATAAACTTTTTTAAACATTTTTACAAAATTGCATCCTTAAAGCTTTTCCATTTTTGTTACAGCTGCAGGCTCTGAAATATAGTATTATGTTTTTATGTGGGTAACCCTGGGTTACTCAAAGCAATGATTGAAAAAAGTTCAAATTGTCTTACTCAGATAAGGTTAATATGTTTTTTTTTTTTTTTCCAACCTTCATGCAGTATGCTAACAATTCATAGTGCCATGTTTTTGTTCCAAATTAAAATAAAATCATTTGAATGCAAATTAACAGTCAGGGGTCCATAACCCCAACCTTTCAGCTCCTTTTGGCAAATTCATGGAGTGTGAATACTGTTGTAAACGCACTGTTTTTCTAAAATAAATCATGGGAATCACTTTGTGGTTGAATCCTCCTTGTAAAATAGATTCTAACACTTTACAAGCAGAACATGCATTACACAAATTAAAATATGTACTGGCTTGAATTAGCATTACTATTTGTGATTTGCAATAGGGCAGCATGTGCATAGATGTACAGCAAAGCAGCTGAAGGTCAGACTCATCTGATGTGAGTATTTGTCTTCTCATGAGCTGCCATCAGGGAAATAATTACAAAATGTCAGAGACGTGGTGCATGTGTTGAAACGGCTTATTATGCATGTTCAGAACAGCTATTAACTGATGGATTTCAATGGACCTTTCTGTGTGTACAGAAAAAAAACCTTATCTTAATGAGAGGGTTAAAAACAACAGCCATACAGTGCTGGGGTGTCTTATTTCTCCGTGCAAGACAGGAAGGGAAACTATGCCATCCTTAATTTCTGTGAAATAAAAGCCTCAGTTTATGTGGTGTGGTGATTTCTGTATCCTCAAAGGTTCCCATTGTCTCAGATGAATCCAAAGTGACAGTAAAGGTTACATAAGGTGGAAACTCAGTTGCCAAAAGGCCTCTGCAGAGTTTAATATAATTTCTTTATTCACCCTAGTTTGGGTCTACATTATTTTTCATCTCATGAAAAGTATGTGTGCAACAATCTTCTGCATCTGTGCATGTTGGTCTAGTGAACTGACATACGTGAGGCTGCTTGTAGAAATCTCTCATGATAAAATAGTCTCAGGATGACAGTTTCGACGGATGCATTCAGAAAATCTTTTTCTCTTTCTCACTTTAGATGTGTGGCAGCTAAAGAAAAGCGTCCCGCCTGTAGTGCTGCAGTATTGTTGTTAGGCCCTGTGGGAAGCAACAGCCTGTGTCTCCTTAATCTGACATGGCATCACAGGCTGTCTGGCACGAAGCTCCACATGTCCTTGGATGGGGTCTGGCCCCAGCATTCAGTTGACCAAGTAACGGTTTCTTTTGTGTATTCTTGTCTTCTTGTGAGGCAGAAGTTCCCCATAAACCAGAGTTTTCTGATATTTATTTTACTTGTTTGTAGGTATAGACCAGTTTGTTAGATTGTTATAAACAGAAAAGCAACAAAATGATAGTGATACAATGTGTATTCGTTTGAACTTTTATACAAAGATTTAAGCAAAAATGCAGAGCAAAACATCTATTTGAAGTATTTGTAGTTTTTTTTCCCTGTCTGTATAAAGTCATAAAGTACAGCAAACCGATTTTGGCTAATTAATTAAAACAGGTTATAGTCTCTTGGTGAATTCTCGGGGCTTTGATTTAGACACCTTTCTAGACATCTGTGTGTTCTCTGAAGTGTGGAGATGGCACTGGGGAGTGATGGAGTCAATCTGCTGTTATTCCACCTCTGAGCCTCCATGTGTGTTAGCTGCAGCCTCTTGTCAGCTGACTTGTGAAAGGTGAGCGGGCTTGTTTGCTGGCGTATTTACAGCAGAAACACACTGGGTTGACGTTCAGTGCATCAGACTTGATTTCTTACCACAAACATGTTGCACTGGTTGTGCTAAAGCGAGTTGAGACGGAACAGTTTGCTGGCCAACGAGAGTTTCTTCATTATGTCAAAAAGAGATCCAGACAGAACGCGTTGCACGCTTTTAGAAAGGAAACCATCTGAACTAAATACTCTTCCAGTCAGACCAATTACCCCAAAGCCACACACATTCACACACTGAAACACAGTTCAGTACGCAGTTATGTTCCAAGTTGAATCCAAACTTCAGCTACTCTGGCACTGTCTCTGAGTGAATGTAAAATTGTATGATAGAAAATTTTAGCATTTTTAAATCCATAAACATGTGATGCTTACTTGGATAACTCGGTTGTCATAACTCACTTATGCAAGTAGGCATAACTGAGTTATACTACATTTAAATCAAAACAAATTACAGCCTGACCTGATTTGAGGTTTCTGAAAAATTCTAGTTTTGCTATGAAGAGTTCTTAAGATTTGTTGAGAAGCTCAAAAAGTAAAAACCTCGCAGTTCATTATCCTTAAAATTGTTTGTTGGGTCATCCACAAGAAAGTAACACGCAGCTAACGGGGCTGACTTTTAATATGTGACCTGCATCACCATTTGAGCTTGAAGCACATTTCTTTCTGTTTATGTCATTGTGTGTGTATAAAAGCTCCATTTAGGAGACCATTACAGAGAGGACACAGTGTTGTGCAAGGAATTTAATTCGTCATAAAGCTGAGTTGTCCCACAAGGAATTTTTATGCTATAGTTATTTATGCATTTTCTTTTTTAATTGTCACAAACATTTCTTTGTTTAAAACTGGTTTCGTCCTGCTTTGCTAAACGTTTAAAACTGACTGATCTTTGCTTCTGTGACTGTGTGTTTAAAACTGTTGCAGTATCTTGTGGTGGTAAAAATACAGCAATTGGTTAATTTTTGAACTTTGTCTTTCAGTGTAAGGACACTGATTTTTGCAAGCGTCTGTTCTCAGTGTTTTTGTTATGTTATCTGGGGCTTGGGTTTGTTTGCGTGTTGCTCCACCAGGTGTTTTTGTTTTGTGTACAAGAAAAAGCAGAGAACTGAGAAGGGAGAAACCAGTATCCGTCTTTTTGTAGGACTAAATTATGAGGGATGATCATGTCACTTTTTGTTTTCTTTTTGCAATGTTACTTTTTGAAGCTCACACAAAACATGTTTTGCACAAGATTAGCATAACAGGAATCCAGAGAATTTAGGGAGTTCAAATAGATATGCTGATAAAACTCAAGTGAGTTTTATCGGATATGAAAATCTTCAAAACATTCTCCGGAGATTCTGGGCATGATATTTTCTCACCATCGACTTGTTTTTGTCCAAGTTTCACTTCTTGCCTTAAAGTGCAGGCCGTTGAACCAGTTTGACAAACCAAAAATACTCACCTAATGTGGGCTTGTTCAGGCTTGTGATTGGTTTATAACGGTCTCAGAATGAATCACTGCTCTACAAACGTGTTTATCATGTTTATCAAGGTGTGGATATCGCATTGACTTCAGACGTTAAGTGATCCAGAATCACCAATAAGCAATATTAGGGATGTAAAATTAGGGACTAAGTCTAGTCTTTCAATTAATATTTTCAGGGAATATATTTGATTTTTGTAAAAATTCATAAGTTACTAAACATCTCTGATTTTCAAATGGCTTTTATGCTCAACTGAGATGCATAGAATTGGTATCCCATCCTTCTCTCAGTTCCTTCAGAAAGCAGCAGTGAAAAATTGATTGTGTCTCTAACTACTTGAAGAGATTAGTATAATTCTGGCTGGTTATTTGAG
This sequence comes from Poecilia latipinna, assembly GCF_001443285.1. NCBI lineage: Eukaryota > Metazoa > Chordata > Actinopteri > Cyprinodontiformes > Poeciliidae > Poecilia > Poecilia latipinna. The sequence continues at coordinate 221,190 of NW_015113274.1, read as the reverse complement.
CAAATATGATGGATTTTTTAGACCAAGATTAGTTTTTGTTACCAATCCGATCCAACTCATTAGGATTAGGAACTTTCCCCACTTACCCCTACTTTGTTACCAAATTACAGTAATCTTCTGAGAACACATCCCCTAAAATTATCATAGCTTTATCATTAGTTTCATGGTTATTTCTAGCTTAACACATACAACTACAATTTCTTACACTGTTTTCATGCTACGCAGTTCACTAAAGAGGGTAGAGCTAGCATGTTGACCCATTGATAATTGGACTCTTGGCATATTTCACAATGACTTCATTTAATGTTGTGTTGTCAAAGCCAACAGAACATCTTGTCCGGCCGTATAAACTGAGACTAAGACAGACACAGGGAAATTCAGCTGTCAATGCAGACTCTCACTCTGAATGTAATGGCACGGAAATAAGCTCTGAGGTAACCAAAAATTGGCAGCTTTCTGCCTAGAAGTGTGGTTGCAGCTAACATAAAACCACAGGGTGCACTCTCACAACACAAATTGGCTATTGAGTTTTGTCAGGAACTCCTGTATTAATCCTTAAAAACTCTAAGATTTTAAAGCCTTTCAGATGCTTTGGATTCGATTAGGACTAATCTATCATCTGATATTGCAATAACAAAATCATGTAAAGGCTTGAAAACGCAGTGAAAGAATAATAATATGGTTCCCTGGTTTTATTTTTTGGACAGTTCCCAAGTAGTACAGTACGAATGTAGCTTTTTTTTATTTGTTTCTAAGGATGGGTTTGATTCAACAGTTTCCAATAAGCTCACATCTTGTTCCTATTGACGGTGTTTTCAAAAGGTAAACCACTAGGGAAATGCTAGCTCCGTGTTTTGATATGACTCCTTGTTAATGTGAATCAAAAATATTTGAACATGTCGTCAAAAGACAAAGAAAATGCCGGTTTTCTGCTTCAGACGCTTAATGCTTCCATGTAAAACTTTTGGATAACAGGAAAATGTTTACCTATATTTGTTTGTACATTTATTAGCCACAGCCTGACTGACATTTTGAACACTGACCTTTTTTTTTTTTTTTTCTTTTTCTTGTCATTTGGGACTCTTCTCTGTTTTGCTATTTTCTGTAAGCTCAGCTGTCACTTTGTTGTCACATCAGCTTCAGGGTCTGGCAGACATTTGGGATAATGCTGAATCTGACATGCAGGAAGTAATGGGGTCAGAGGTGATGGTCACATGCATTTTATTTATTTATATTTTGGTGCTGATGTTGGAAAGCTAAAAATGGAGAATTTAAAATCCAACATGAAATATGCATTTGCCTGTGATTTTAGAAATTACTGCCTCGTTGAACAATAAATAATGGCATTTGCCATAAAATGCAAACTAAAGTTGTACTGCAAACCGTCTTACCAATTACACTAGTTATCACAACGAGAATTTGTTTAACAAATAAAACTAAAATGGCCATCGTTAGAGAGATCTGTTGTGAGAATTATATAATTGAAATTGTGAGAACTGCTCAACTAAAAACAAAAAACAAAATAACGTTTTTAAGACAAACCTCTTGCTGTGCTTTTTGTTTGTGTTCATTTCTCTGGGTCACTTGTTATTAATCTTGATCTCCCATTTACTTTGTTTCTATTCCCTTTGTGTTTCTGTTTTGTCAATACTGTTTATTCATTAGAACAAAGTCAATACTCTATATCCTACAAATAGATCCATGGATTGATTCTTGGACTTCCCCAGGTTTCTCTTTGGTGCAGCTTTTCAGAGACCATGACCTTCCTTTTGTATCTAAAGGAGAAAAACATTAGTGTTAGTGTGGTGCAACACATTTAGCATAATTATTAGTTGGATTTGAAATTTAGTTGGACTGATGCCCAACACAAGAAGTCCACATAGCCCTCTTTTCTGTTGTTGCCATATAAACATTTGCAGATTTGGAGTCTAAATGCTATTGTGGAGTTTTTTCCTAACCTCTTAAATGCGTTCTACTATACGTTTCTAATTATTCCAAAGTCTACAAAGAACAGAGTTTTCCTTCACTCCATTTGTCACAATATAATGTTGTCATAATGATGTAAAAACATCATAATCCAACAATAACGAGAGGAAAACCAAAAGTATACTGTGGTATGTTGGACTTCAACTGTATCAAATCTTTACAAGTCAACAATTTATCTTACTCTGAGCAGCCTTAAATTTTGTTTCTTTGATCAAATAGTTCCCTTTAATTAATCAAGACTTGGAAAGAGTGTTGTTTTTTTAATTACAATTATGCCATCTTATTTTTGACAGATATTTACTAAACGTTTGGTTAGATTGTTGTTTTTCATCTCCCAGTTGTGCCCGCAATGCAATCTACAAATGGATAGTTTCTGTTGGAAGAATTTATGCTTTGTGTCTTTTTAATGTTTGAGCTAGGAAGGAGGACAGTGCCATTTGTGTTGTGCATGCAAAGCTGTTTTACGGAAACCATTTGGTGAATTGCCTCAAAGAATTTCACTTTTTTTTTTTTTTTTTAACTCCAAATGCAGTAAATGTAACCATTTGTGTTCTGTTGCAGAAAGGCCAAGGATAGAATGAGGATGACCGGACAAAACACATTACATATTCTAAAAGTTAGATGGTTGCAATTAAAATCTTAAAATCTGACTCTGTTACACTTAGAAATCAAATTTCTCTTTTACCTTGACTCAAATTTATTTAAAAAAAATAATTTTTAATATTTTTGTGCTTTTTTTTTTTGCAACTTTTTGCCATAAATTTTTACAAAAAAATCTTTTAAATTCAGTTTATTTATATTGTCATTTCATAACAAATGTCATGGTACTTTGTAAAAAATGTTCAAATCAATCAAATATTTATTTATTTTTGTTATATTTTGCATCTTTCATTCTAACATGTCTCTTATCTTGATGCATTTTGGACCCTTTAAACATATTTTGTAATATAAAACATACATTTAACAGAAAACTGGCATTAAATATTGTTTTAAACATTTCTATTTTTTAGGTATGCCAGATAACTGCTGAACGCTTTTATGATCACAATTTCTTTATAGATTTCAATAAAACCGCTTTTTATATCTCAATGCATTTATAGTAAAAATATTAAGTCGTGATATTTGACACTTTTATTCTCCACTAACCTGGTAAAAGCCAGGTCATTATTCTACGGCTTGCTTCATACAGAACATGTTGACTGCAATGGCCTGGCTAATGTCGCACCAAATTCAACTCTTTTCTTCTCTTGGGTGGATCCATCAAATTCTTGTATTTGAGGTAATTTTGTAGCAGTTTTAGAGAGGAGGACACAAAGATCAGCTCATTACTTTCATACCAAGGACAGGAGCACCCCCACTAGGGCGCAATATGCATATTTTTTCTAAAATTATTATTCTTTTTTATTTACTTGCTTTATGCTGTAAGCAGCTGCAGCATATGCAATATTTTTCCTGTGTTCTGACATGCAGTCCACACGGTTGCATACCTGTGGGAGGTGTCGCACTCAGGTACTCGAAACTGTCGTAACATCTGTCAGATACCAGGATATGAGTCACTGAAAGCAGTACGCTCTCTGATTTGATCCGCAGCTCTGACGCACGTAAACCGTCAGAGCTCTTCTTTTAACGAAGAGGCCAAAGGTGACAGAAATCTGTGTTGGTGTTGAGATCTGCGGCAGTTGATGACACATGCACCAACTCCTATACCACACACTCTCATATTTCAGTTTAGTCTTCAGGATTGATTTTGAAATAATCTCTGTGTATTTTATTTATTGACTTATAAAGGCCGGTGTTTACTCTCCTACTGGGCGTGGCACAATTCATGCAGTCAGTCATTGGCGGATTAAGGTCCAGCACACTTCCTTTAGAACTTGCTGTGTTAAACTCGAGGTCCACAGGCCAAATCAAGACTCTAGAGGGCCACATAAATAGAACTTGAAGATAACGAATTGCATGTTTTGAACATTATCTTATCCATCAAATCATAGAAATCTGAAATAGTTGCCGAAAATATAAGGCTTACATACACTAGAGAATTTATGTTGGGGAAATGTTTTGTCCCCCCATTTTAAATCATATACCAATTAAATTAAATTTGAGGTAGACATAAACGTAAAATATCATTTTGATATTTTGTCATCAATATGACAATGAGGATTAAAGTAGCAAAATTATTTGCATCTTTTTGGCTTTTAATCTATCACTATATGTAATCGCAGAAATCCTACTCTAAGAGTAAACATTTAAAAAAAATGATACAACAGCAGGTTTTTCTTCTTCGTTAAATGCAATACAAGCACACAGCACTAGGGAGGGGAGGGATGGGTTACGTCAAGTTGTCAGCACTTTCTCCAGTATCTAATCCTCAAATTTATAAACCATTTGAACAATAGGACATAAAATTGGTAAACCTTAGAAGAACTTTAATTTACACTTTATTAAACAAACCACGTGAAAATCAGTCACGCCCAGTTTAATAACTAATGGAAATGTCTGTATTGGCATTTCTACAAGGAAATTTGTTTTTTGCATGGTTCCACTGGTAGTTTTATGATTTTGTCTTTGGTGATGAGTACCAAGACTTTGAAGATGGAAGGCCTCTGTGCCGTCACCCTAATGTTTAGGTCCCTCCTCAGACTCAGTCTGGGTCTCTGGTCTGCCCAAAAAGCCTTAATTTCATCTCCAGTCAGAAGAAACATGTTGGTAAAATGAAAACATTACTTTAAGCCTAGATTTGTCAGGCTTAAAGTTAAACTTTAGATTTAACTGTAGTTGCTATTCCAACTATTTCTCACATCATTTTTGAAGGATATATTTTATCACCATCCAAATTGGATATTAGTTCTGTGCTTTAATTTTCCCCATTTCTTCTCTTCAGGCTTGACGATGGGTTGCGTCAGGAGTAAAGAAGCCAAGGGCCCGGCGCTGAAGTACCAACCCGATAACTCCAATGTGGTGCCAGTCGGTGCTCACCTGGGCCATTATGGACCAGAACCCACAATTATGGGTCAATCATCATCCATGAAGATGCAGAACAACAGCCACCCCACTGCCCTTGCACCCTTTGGTGGAGTTTCTTCCGCCATGACCCCCTTTGGTGGAGCCTCGACATCGTTCACCTCAGTGACTGTAAACAACCCGTTCCCTGCTGTGATCACAGGTCCGTTTTCAAAGAGTGCCTCACAATCTGTTTCATTTTGGGGAAACATAATTATCTTAAGTTTATTTGTTATTTCTTCACCAACACCTGCTGGTTTCTGTCATTTGGGGACCGAAGATTTTTACTCTGCCTTGTTTCAACTTTTCCTTCTGCTGTCAATCCATCTGAAACAACTGCAGCTGAACATTTGTTATTCACAGGGTGTTAGACAAAGCAGATGTTATGCAAATTAGACATTTGAAATGAGTGAGGCAAAACACCAAGGCTGAAGAGAAAACAAAAATAGGTCTGTGATATGGGAGGCAGTGCACGCGTAGACTCTCCTGAACGGAGAAAAAAGGGAATATAATGCACAAAATTCATTGACTTCCTTCATGCATGTTAAAAGTTAGCAGTGGGTCAGAAATTGAGATGAGTTTTTGTGACTTTATCATCATAGCAGTGCTTAGAGGGAAATGTCACAACACAGAACATGTTCTTGCATATCGTGTTCTGTATCTTTGGAAGTTAAAAATTTGATGAGGGAGTGATGTCACACTCAGATCTTCGCTTGTGTTTGTCATATGAGCAGTTAGCGTGATTAGCTTTTTCAACATTAAACAGTAGACTTCATCTGATCTTTTTAAAACAGGACTTTAAGATCCAGTGATCTGCATGTTGAAGCTGTATCTCTGGTTCAGAACTTAAGCGGTTCTTAAGCGGGCTACTGCAGAACCTTGACATGCTAATCTGGTAGTTTAATCATGCGTGTTGGATCAGGGTCACATCTACAACATGGAGCATCCTGGCTCATGAAGACTGGAGTTGACCTCATGGAGAATATTGACCCATACCTTGACTTTGAAATTTCTCAAAGACTCCCAGCATTTCCTAAATGTGGACGTTCCTTGACAGCCAGAAGTTAAAAGCTCAAAAGGGTAACATGGTGTAACTTTTCTGTACTGTGTTCAGCCTTCCTAATATCAGCTGAAGTTTTGCTCACTGTCACAGCTAGCATGCTTTATTCCAAAAATGTATTGCTATGAAAATGGCTAATTTTGAGCCTTGACACATAGGAGTATTGTTAGCGTGACCTGTTGACTGAGGTATAGTGTGTTATATTTTCTAACTACCAGTCGCTTGTGAGGGCAGGTGAAGCTGCTAGCCAATATTTTCTGTAGTTTTCTAGACTTGGCAGCTATATCACTTTCAGACATTGGGTCAGTGAGAGACCTCCAGCTTTCAAATGTGCTTTTCTAGAGCAGTGTTTTTCAACCACTGT